>NC_091950.1:416156139-416351139 GCF_031021105.1 Erythrolamprus reginae | reverse complement strand
GAGAGAAAGAGAGAGAGGAGGAAGACTTGGGGCTGATCTGCCACTCCCCTAGTCTACTTAAGGAAAGCTGGGGCAGTTCAATCTCTGCAGGAAACAATGTTTGAAATTTATGTCGTTCAGTGTCTGGAAAATCTCTGCTTTGCTTATCGGCTTTGGTTTATTATTTGAAGACAAATAATAATATAATATTTATATACTAGTAAAAGAGATACTAGTTCAGAAAGTTTAAAATCATAGAAGAGCAATTAGTCTTTGATAGCTCGTGAGTTTTTGCAAATTCACATGCCTTGCCCCCACCCCCACAAACATGTCACATTGCCCACTTGGGTTGTGCCAGGGTGGCAACTCCTCCTTCTGCTTCCACCCAGGTGGTGGACATACGATGGCCTTGAACTTCTAAAAATAATGCTTTGTAGTTGCCTCTGCTCTCTCATGAAATATCTCCTCCCAAGTCCCCATGAACATCAGGCCTTCTACTGATAGTTGATTTATCACCAACTTCTGCACCCGGCTTGACATGGTTATTGATTAAAAATAAGTTCGAACAAACTGTGGGTTTTGCTATGTTGTTACCTGGAGCACAACACTCACAGCCTCCTCATTGTGAGGCAAGAGCTGCACCTGTAGGCCACCACACCACACCCCTCCAATGATGGACTGCCAATTTTTTTTACTGCCGCACTGTAGGCGTGGCTTATTTTGTGGGTGTGACTTGATGGTCATGTGACTGGGTAGGAGTGGCTTGCCAGCCATGTGACCAGGTGGGAGTGGCTTGGCAATCATGTGACGGGAGGGCTTAAAGATCCTGTGACTGGGTGGGAGTGGCTTACTGACCAAGATAAGTTTTAAAATATGTGCTTGGACTCTTTTTCAGTTGATTAAGTCACATTATTTGAATAGCCACAAAAAGGACAAATGATAGACAGCAGGTTTTGTACTGAACCCACAAGGGACCCATGGTTTGCTATGATACTGAGCTCCTTAGCATGGAGTAGTGTTCTGTCGGGCTCTCTGGTAGGAACCTCCCAAAAATTCAAGGGTACAAATTTCAGACACACACACGTTTGAAAACTCAAAACAATGTTCTTTATCCCAAAATTCAAAATAAACTAAGCACTCTTTTTATATTGCAAAGAGCACTGTTCCCAAAACAACCGGGTAGTCTGTACAATTTCCCTTAAGCAGTCATTAAGTACTTAGCTAGTAGCTGTGAAGAAACGTCACACCCCTTCTTCTTCCAATGAAGTGACACACACACACACACGTTGCTCTGCTTTGGTTTCAAAGGCGTGAAAAAGCAACAAAGTCCAGCAACACAAGATTCCTGACGAACTCCGATCATATATTCTTCCACAACGGCCAAACCCATATGCTGCTATTTATAGCAGCAGCCCTAATTACTGAAGCCCCACCCAAACACAGGTGGCCTCTCTTATTTCCTGTAATATATTCTTACTTGGTCTCTTCTACGCATAATTCTGCGCTTGCGAGGGTCCAAAATGTCATCATGTGAATCAACGGAAGATAAGGGAGATTGACTGGGCTGTGTGCCAAGCCCTCCTCTGCCGAGTCACTCCCACCTTCTTCTTCGTCCGAGGAAACTGAACTCTGAACTGATTCTGTCGGCAATAACACAGGCCTGTGACATGTTGAATTTTCCCCTGCATCCACCTCCCCATTCCCTGGGGCAGGAGCTGGGCCAGAGCCAATCACAACAGAGTAGGATGTCTAAACTCCCAGCCCAGAGGCTGGATGAGTCACGCACTGGCCACGCCCACTGGCAGTTGGAACAGAGTTCTTTTCAGGTGGGAAGGGGGAGTTGAACGTCTAACGCCTTAAGCATCAGAGCATGTTAATAATAATAATATAAGAAATAACTAATGATCTGATGGTCGTTTTGAAAAACCCTTTCTTAGTGAGCACCTAGAAGCCAAGAGGAAGATGCCTGCCCAATTTCAAGTTTGTAGGCTTTATGGTTCTGGAGATTTTGTGAGGATGCGTGAGTGGTAGGTTTGTTCAGGAGGGAAGTGTAATAAGGTTCAGGAGGGAAGTGTTTTTAATAGGAAAGTGAACACAAGGACAAGGGGACACAATCTGAAGTTAGTTGGGGGAAAGATAAAAAGCAATGTGAGAAAATATTATTTCACTGAAAGAGTAGTAGATCCTTGGAACAAACTTCCAGCAGACGTGGTTGGTAAATCCACAGTAACTGAATTTAAACATGCCTGGGATAAACATATATCCATTGTAAGATAAAATACAGGAAATAGTATAAGAGCAGACTACACTGTAGATGGACCAGGAGGTCTTTTTCTGCCGGTCTTCTATGTTTCTATGTTTCTATGGTATTTCGCTTTTTATATGTATATAGATTGCCAGTGCTTTCAGTTAAGTAGAGGCAAGTATATTAGATAGCAGCAAGGGGTTGGTCTTAATGTGCTTATTTCCCCCCTGCTCAATCTGAGAGGAGGAATAGTCTCGCGTTTTCTTTGTGCAAACAGAGAACTCCTAAATCCTACGTAGGCAGTAAAATCAATGCTGTGGAACCGTTGATAACAAACCTAAGGCATAGCCGCTCGCTCTTGTTCTTAGCCTCTGTAGTCTTCCGCATTCTCCCTTTCTGCCCTTCTTCCTTCCTCTTTTTTATTTATTTTTTTGCTACATCCCCCCAATTAATTAAGCCTTTCACAGGCCTGTAATTAGGAACATTAGCAAGTCATAAAATTGCCGCTAGTCTCTAAATTATGTCCTGGCCCAAAGCAATTTGTTTTTAATTCCTTTTCAAGACAATAGCACTGCAGAGCCCTATATATCTTCATAGCGGTATACTGTTTACTTCTTTTATGGCTCTATGAAGATCTAAATTCTTCTACTGCTCCCAGATGTACCCAAACGGAGGTCTCTCCCCCCCCCCGGCCTTCCCTCCACCATCCTTGCGCAACTTCAGGGCCAGGGCTTGGGTTCCAGACAAAAGCACTCGAAACGGGTGCTATCTAACAAAATGAAAGTCAATGGTGGAAAAACCGAGGTTCTACGTTGAGGCAAGAAAAACAAAATGCACAGGTACAATATACAGTGATACCTTGTCTTACAAACTTAATTGGTTCCGGGACGAGGTTCTTAAGGTGAAAAGTTTGTAAGACGAAACAATGTTTTCCATAGGAATCAATGGAAAAGTGATTAATGCGTGCAAGCCCAAAATTCATCCCTTTTGCCAGCCAAACCTACTGTTTTTGCACTGCTGGGATTCCCCTGAGGCTCCCCTCCATGGGAAATCCCACCTCCGGACTTCCATGTTTTTGTGATGCTGCAGGGGAATCCCAGCAGAAGAATGCCAGCATCACAAAACCGAGCGCTTCGCTGGCAACGGAAGTCCAGAGGTGGGGTTTCCCAGCGAGGGGAGCATCAGTGAAATTGCAGCATCGCAAAAACACTGAAGTCCTCGAAACCCCAACTCCGGACCTCTGTGTTTTTACGATGCTGTGATTTCACTGAGGCTCCCGTCGCTGGGATTCCCCACCTCCGGACTTCTGTTGCCAGCAAAGCGCCCGTTTTTGCACTGCTGGGATTCCCCTGCAGCATCACAAAAACACGGAAGTCCAGAGGTGGGGTTTCCCATGGAGGGGAGCCTCAGGGGAATTCCAGCAGCGCAAAAACGGGTGCTTTGCTGGCAACAGAAGTCCGGAGGCGGGGCATACCAACGGTGGCGGTGGGTTTGTAAGGTGAAAATAGTTTGTAAGAAGAGGCAAAAAAATCTTAAACCCTGGGTTTGTATCTCAAAAAGTTTGTATGATGAGGCATTTGTAAGACGAGGTATCACTGTATGTGGTACTTCGCTCAATAGTAGTAACTGTGAGAGGGATCTTGGAGTCCTACTGGACAACCATTTAAATATGAGCCAGCAGTGTGCAGCCGCTGCCAAAAAAGCCAACACAATTCTAGGCTGCACAATTCTTGGCTGCATAAACAGAGGTATAGAATCAAGTATTAATGCTACTTTATAAAGCCTTGGTATGTCCATACTTGGAATACGGCATTCAGTTTTGGTTGCCACAATGCAAAAAGGATGTTGAGACTCTAGAAAAAGTGCAAAGAAGAGCAACAAAGATGATTAGGGAACTGGAGACGAAAACATATGGGGAACGGTTGCAGGAACTGGGTGTGTCCAGTTTGATGAAAAGAAGGACTACGGGTGACATCATCACCATCACCACCACCACCACAACAACAACAACAGAGTTGGAAGGGACCTTGAAGGTCTTCTAGTCCAACCCCCTGCTTAGGCAGGAAACACTACACTACTTCAGACAGATGGTTATCCAATATCTTCTTAAAAACTTCCAGTGTTGGAGCATTCACAACTTCTGGAGGCAAGCTGTTCCACTGATTAATTATTCTAACTGTCAGGAAATTTTTCTTTAGTTCTAAGTTGCTTCTCTCCTTGTTTGGTTTCCACCCATTGCTTTTTGTTCTACCCTGAGGTGCTTTAAAGGATAGATTTACTCCTTCTTCTTTGTGGCAACCCCTGAGATATTAGAACACAGCTATCATGTCTCCCCTGGTCCTTCTTTTCATTAATCTAGCCATGCCCAGTTACTGCAACTGTTCTTCATATGTTTTACGAATTAAGTTCTTAAGTAGAGGTACAGTAGTACCTCTTGATAAGAACCCCTTGTCATACGAACTTTTCGAGATATGAACCCGGGGTTGGGAAAAATTTTGTCTCTTCTTACGAACTTTTTTCACCTTACGAACCTGCCACCCGAACGCCGAACCCGGAACTTTGGCAAAAGTTCAGGTTCGGCATTCGGGTTCGTAAGGCTGCCGAGAAGCGCTGCCGCCGGCCGAAACATGGACTCCAGGAAGGACGTCTCCGTGACGTCAAAGCGCCGCCCATGGAATTCCCTATTGGGATTCCCCACGTCCGTTTGAGCCTCCCGACCGGCCGACAGCTCCGCGGCTCTTCTGGCAAGGTGACAGCAGGGCAGCGGGGCTTCTCGGCGGCCTCCCAAACCCGAACGCCGTACCCGCACTTTTGCTGAACGTCCGGGTTCGGAGTTCAGGAGAATGCTGAGAAACCCCCCTGCTGTTTCAAAAGGCGACAGCCAGGCGGCGGGGCTTCTCGGCAGCCTCCCAAACCTGCACCTGAACCTGAACTTTTGCCGAACTTCCGGGTTTGGCATTCGGGAGAATGCTGAGAAGCGTCCGGCTGTTTCAAAAGGTGACAGCCGGGCGGCGGCACCAAGCGGAGTGCTGTTTTTGCGAATTTTTTTTGGCTTGCATGCATAAATTGATTTTACATTGTTTCCTATTGTTTTACATTGTTTCGTCTTACGAACCTTTTGCCTTACGAACCTCCTCCTGGAACCAATACAGTATCACTGTACCACTGTATTTCTCTGCTTTCACTTTGTTATATAAGGGGAAGCTCTGGCACACAACAGATAATGTATAGATACATTGATTTTGTGTGTGTGTATGTGTGTGTGTGTGTTTGTTTGTTTGTTTGCATTTTTAGGCCGCCCTTCTCCTATGGACTCAGGGGGGCTTACAGAATAAAGTCAATACAATACAAAATCTGAGAAACCCAATATAAAACCTAAAAACAATATAAAACTTCTAATAAAAAACATTTAACTAACATTCATTCATAATCAACCATTCATACCATCAGCTGGAGCATGAAGGCAATGCTCAACAGCCCCCAAGCCTGCCAGCAAAGATGTGTTTTTAGGGCCTTATGAAAGGCCAGCAAGATATTATAAAAATAGTCAAGCACACCTTCTGTGGTTTTGGTCGTAACTTTGGAGTCCTCCCCTAAATTGTATTCACGTGGATGCTGAGAACATACTTTATGGATAAATATGACCTCCAAAGTCAGTGGGGAGAAGCAAGATTCACAATGGCCACACAATTCGCTTACCAGCTTGCAGTGATTTGCTTAACACCTCTGGAAAAGGGGGTCATAAAATGGGGCAAATCTCCCTTAACTATCTGGCTTAGCAGCAGAAAAAGAACAGAAAAAGAGACAAAGAGAGAGTGAAAGAGAGTAGAGAAAAAAGAGAGAAAAGAGAAAAAGAGAGAGCAGGGTGAGAAAGAGAATGGGAGAGAGGAGAGGAAAAGAGAGGGAGGGAGAGAAAGAGAAAAAAGAGAGAGAGAGAAAAAGAGAGAGAGAGAGAAGAGAGAAAGAGGGGGAGAGAGGGGAGAGAGAGAAAAAGAAAAGAGAAAAAGAGAGACAGAGAGAGATTGAAAGAGAAGAGAAAAGGGGAGAAAAGAGAAAGAATAGAGAAAGAGAAAGAGAGAGAAGAGAGAGAGGAGAGAAGAGAGTGAAAGAGAGTAGAGAAAAAAGAGAGAAAAGAGAAAGAGAAGAGAAAGAGAGGGGGAAAGAGGGGAGAGAGAGAAAAAGAAAAGAGAAAAAGAGAGAGACAGAGAGAGATTGAAAGAGAAGAGAAAAAGGAAGAAAAGAGAAAGAATAGAGAAAGAGAGAGAAGAGAGAGAGAGGAGAGAAGAGAGTGAAAGAGAGTAGAGAGAAAAGAGAGAAAAGAGAAAGAGAAGAGAAAGAGAGGGGGAAAGAGGGGAGAGAGAGAAAAAGAAAAGAGAAAAAGAGAGAGACAGAGAGAGATTGAAAGAGAAGAGAAAAAGGAAGAAAAGAGAAAGAATAGAGAAAGAGAGAGAAGAGAGAGAAGAGAGAGAGGAGAGGAGAAGAGAGTGAAAGAGAGTAGAGAGAAAAGAGAAAGAGAAGTGAGAGAAAGAGAGGGGGAAAGAGGGGAGAGAGAGAAAAAGAAAAGAGAAAAAGAGACAGAGAGAGAGAGAGATTGAAAGAGAAGAGAAAAAGGGAGAAAAGAGAAAGAGAAGAAAGAGAGAAAGAGGGAGGGGGAGAGGAGAGGAAAGAGAGATACTCAGCGGGCCAAAGTGTCTGAGCCTGAACAAGTGTTTTTCCGTTGTCATCTCCAGATCTTGAGTGAAAATCTGGAGAGAATAAGTAACAGAGACATACATTACACCCTCTGCTTTTTATCTCGCTCACGTGATGCTTTCATGTTTCATCATGAACGGCCCATTTTTATTCTCACTGGTGGGGATAAAACTATATTCCGTGGCGCCATATATCAAAAAGAGGAACGCCGGTCTCTTTTGCATTAATATAAATAGCTGTTTAGGGCCGATTTCTCAGTCAGATTATTCCCACCTCACCTGTCCTTCATCGGCACGGCTTGGCACCAAGCTGTAGCTGGTTTACTCAGAACAGGAATCTGTGGCTTATATATATATATATATATTTCAAGGTAAAGATGCTGCTGGTTTTGTGTTTTGTGTGTGTGTGTTTTAATACAAAACAGCAACTCATGGAAAACAATAGCCATGAAACCAAGGAAACAAAAGGGACGATGATATAGTCATTTTTTTTTTTTGTAATTTGTAAAAAAGGAAGAGGCCCATCCATTCAGGATTTTATTTTATTTCTATGTTTTGCAAGGGGAGAAATTAGATGGCCATCGAATTCGCAGTCCTCCCCCCATCCCTGCAGAAAACTGATTTTGCTAAATCGGCCTGTTTAGATATTAGGATGAAAATAAGAGGAGCTTATTAGAAATAGGTAAAATAATATAGGTATCTATAAAGAGGCGATGTAAGAAATGTTAGAAACACAAAATATCGGGTTTAAATCTGTATTAAATTATTGCAATGTTGTTTTTCTTTTAAAAATTTGGAAAAATTAATAAACATTACAAAAAGAAAATAAGAGGAGCTGGAGGGAGGGATGCTTAGAGATTGTTTTCTCTCTTTCTTTCTCCTATGGATCAGCGTCAAAAGACGGTGGGGGGGAGGGATGCAAAAAAAAATAGGAGACCATAGATCATTTTTACAGGTGCGAAATCAATCTTCAAGGACAATGTATGTGACATTTGAAAAAACAAACGGCTTCCCCTGCACAGATAGATGTGTGCACATTGGTGCACCCGCCTTCCCTGTTTGAACTAATATTTGACAACGGAGTATTAAGCTAAGAAAAGCATTTCATTTCCCTTTCAAATAGAGCTCATCAGGCTGTGCGTTTCGCCCGGACCGCCTTCGGTTTAATGGCTCTCACAAACTCAAATTAACAGAGACACCAGGCAAAACTGCCTTGGGAAGGCCACACTTGGAATACTGCTTTCGGTTTTGGTCTCCACGATGTAAAAAAGGATGTTGAGACTCTAGAAAGAGTGCAGAGAAGAGCAACGAAGAGGATTAGGGGATAAAACATATGAAGAATGGCTGCTGGAACTGGGCATGTCTAGTTTAATGAAAAGAAGGACATGATAGCAGCGTTCCAATATTTATGGGGCTACCACAAAGAAGGAGTCAAGCTATGCTCCAAAACACTTGAGGGTAAGAGAAGACGCAATGGGTGGGAACTGTTTTGTCTAGAGAAGCCACCAACCTGAATTAAAAGTCAAACACCCTCACAGGATTATAGAAAAAAGAAAAATTGAATGGGTCCAAAGATGGGCTACAAGAACGGTGGAAGGTCTTAAGCATAAAACCTATCAGGAAAGACTTAATGAACTCAATCTATATAGTCTGGAGGATAGAAGGAAAAGGGGGAATGTGATCAAACCATTTAAATATGTTAAAGGGTTAAATAAGGTTCAGGAGGGAAGTGTTTTTAATAGGAAAGTGAACACAAGAACGAGGGGGCACAATCTGGGGGAAAAATCGGAAGCAACATGAGAAAATATTATTTGACTGAAAGAGTAGTAGATGCTTGGAACAAACTTCCAGCAGACGTCGTTGGTAAATCCACAGTAACTGAATTTAAACGTGCCTGGGATAAACATATATCCACCCTAAGATAAAATACAGAAAATAGTATAAGGGCAGACTAGATGGATGGACCATGAGGTCTTTTTCTGCCGTCAATCTTCTATGTTTCTATGTTTCTATGTTTCTATTTTAATTTTTTTTTTAAAAAAAGATGGCAGCACCCATGGACTGACACCAACAGAACCAGTTCTTTGTCATCATCATGACATCCCCAGCGAGTCACTACTGGAAGCAGTCCAAACCAGGAGGAATTCACCTCTGGTCTGGACTCCAACACCCGTCAGCCAGGTGATGGGAACTGGAGTCCCACCAGCACCACAAAAAAAAAAAGATTGCAGTTTCTCACTTTCTTAGAAACATAAAAGTCTGACGGCAGAAAAAGACCTCATGGTCCATCTAGTCTGCCCTTGTATTATTTCCTGTGTTTTATCTTAGGATGGATATATGTTTATTCCAGGCATGTTTAAATTCAGTGGATTTACCAACCATGTCTGCTGGACGTTTGTTGCAAGCATTTACTACTCTTTCAGTCAAATACTGTAATATTTTCTCACGTTGCTTCTAATCTTTCCCCCAACTAACCTCAGATTGGGCCCCCTTGTTCTTGTCTTCACTTTCCTATTAAAAACTTGCATTTCTTGCATTCGATTGCTGAATGCACCTCGACTGCAGCCAGAATGCAATGGGGGGGAAAAAACAACCACCACAACAACACTTGTCAGCCATTTGAAACAAATGAAGAAAGGGATAGTGAAAGCAGGTGGGAGGGAGAGAGAGATGGACAGAAAAAGGGCGAAAGAAAAGAGGTAGGCTCTGAAAAAAGAGGAAAAACTCTTTCTCATCAACAGCACCTCCTTCTCCAGCATTTGCTGATAAGAAGAAACATATTCTCCGGTGATAAATATGCCCGAGCAAACAACATTTTCCAAAGTTTCATTCTTCCCCCGCTATCTAAATGAGACTCTCCTGCACGTCACTTCTTCTTTTTTTCCTTCTGCAAGGATTTGTCTGTTCTTTCACCACCCAGGAAGATTATTCTTCATCTGGATTTGCAAGGATGTTATTCTGTCTTGGAGGCCTCTTTCCCCCCAAAAGTGGATTGCAATATTCCAGGATTCTATTTTATTGCCAAGTACGGATTGGTAGTATACATAGATTTACTGCTATTTATAGATACTGCTCCAAAAAATTAAGGGAACATTCAAAGAACACATCCTAGAACTGAATGAATGAAATATTCTCGTTGAATGCAGTGGTGCCTCTACTTCCGAACTTAATTCGTTCCATGACCAGGTTCTTAAGTGTTCTGTCTGGGTGCCCCCAGACTTCAACACCAACTGGAAAAAGCAGCCAGACACGCTGGTAAAAGCAAAAGCACTTTATAGTTTGAAAAATAAACACAGAGAAAAACCTGTTCTTCCCAACAGGCAGGCTATGAGGCTTCACAGTAAAGTCCTGACGGCCAGACAATACAGCAGACTTCTTGCTGGCACACACACCACTGTAGAGAATAAGCCCCCACGCCTTTTTCCCCAAGGTTTCAGCCTTCAAGGCCACAAGCCAGAAGCAGAGATGCCAAAGATCACAGCCAGGTCCCAGGACTCCCAAAGATAATACTCCACAATACAGGAAGGGTGGGTCTGCCTTTTCAGCCTTTCTGGGGAGAACCCCACCCAAACCCAGCTGTTACCTATTTAGGACTGGAAGTACCTGGCTAATTGTCCCCTTCGTTGTGCTGCTCTTCTCTGCCTGTGATCGATGATGGCTTGAGCATTTTCATCTAAGGACTCCAGGCTGCTTGCTGGGGAGAGCTCCACCCCGGGGGATTCTGGCTGTTCTCCCTCTCCCTCGGCCTGATATTCCTCCCCTTCTGCCTGGGCCTCCTCCTCCTCCTCCTGTTCCTCATCCTCCCCCTCTGAGCAGGGAGCCGGCAGAGGTTCAGCCGTTCCCTGAGGAGCCTCAGACGGAATCACAACATTAAGTAGAAACGTTTGTAAGAAGAAGCAACTTTTCCCATAGGAATCAATGTAAAAGCAAATAATACATGCGATTGGGGAAACCACAGGGAGGGTGGAGGCCCTGTTTCCTCCCAGGAGATTCCTAGAGAGGCCCCACCGAGGCTTCTCCTTGCATTTTCCGGCTCTGTTTCCTCCCAGGAGATTCCTAGAGAGGTCCCACAGAGGCTTCTCCCCACCTTTTCTGGCCCTGTTTCCTCCCAGGAGATTCCTAGAAAGGCCCCACGAGGCTTCTCCTCACCTTTTCCGGTCCTGTTTCCTCCCAGGAGATTCCTAGGCAGGCCCCACAGAGGCTTCTCCTTGCATTTTCCGGCTCTGTTTCCTCCCAGGAGATTCCTAGAGAGGTCCCACAGAGGCTTCCTTCTGCCTTTTCTGGCCCTGTTTCCTCCCAGGAGATTCCTAGAGAGGCCCCACAGAGGCTTCTCCCTGCCTTTTCCGGTTACAGTTTCAGAGGCTCGCGTTTGTTTATTTAAATGTTTCGACCATGTCCCCCCTTTCCCTTCTGTCCTCCAGACTATACAGATTGAGTTCATTAAGTCTTTCCTGATAGGTTTTATGCTTAAGACCTTCCACCATTTTTGTAGCCTATGTTTGGACCCATTAAATTTTATCAATCTCTTTTTGTAGGTGAGGTCCCCAGAAACTGAACACAGTATTCCAAAGGTGGTCTCACCAGCACTCTCTATACAGTGGGATCACAATCTCCCTCTTCCTGCTTGCTATGCCTCTAGCTATGCAGCCAAGCATTCTACTCGCTTTCCCTACTGCCTGACCGCACTGAGTTTCATTTCCGTCCAAAGATCAAGGGCGGTCTCCATTTCCTGCATCTTGGGGAGACCCTTATTCCATTTCAGGATGAAGGAAGCCTTAAACATGTCCACCTGACATGCATGCAATTAAAATTAAGGATTTTGGGGAGAACATTGCAGGATTTAAAAGGAATAACCGGGCCTTCTCTCGAAGGCAGTAATGGATGTGCCTTCTCTCTGATCCAATTTCCTAAACAGCCAGCTTCTTCCAAATGAGTTTCGATCACCTTTCTCCAAAGTATCCGAAAGAAGCAATGGATGAAAACTTCTCCAAGAGAGCAGCAACGCTGGAATTAAAGAAAAACTTCCTAACAGTGAGGACAATTAATCAGTGGAACAGCTTGCCACCAGAAGTTGTGGGTGCTCCATCACTGGAGGTTTTTAACAAGAGATTGGACAACCACTCATCTGAAATGGTATAGGGCAGTGATGGCTAACTTTTTCCAGACCGAGTGCCCAAAGTGTATTTGTGTGTGTGAGAGACAACAAAGGCACACACTCATGTCAGACCCCCAAAATGCCATGTGTGCCTGTGCCCTGCCCCTCCACACATCTGGGTGCACCCCCACACACCCTGCACATGAACAAAAGAGGCCCCATCACCAGCTGATTGGTTGGAGGTGCGCATGGATGCGAGGCACAGCTGAATTGGGGCAACCTGTGGCATATTATTATTATTATTATTTATTAGATTTGTATGACGCCCCTCTCCATAGACTCGGGGCGGCTTACAGCAATGATAAAAACAATATATAATGACAAATCTAATAGTTAGAATCTAAAATAACAATAATACATTTTAAAAGTCTAAAAAACAAGAAACCCCAATATATGAAAAACATACATACAGTCATATCATACACAAAAAACTACATAGGCAGGGGGAGATGTCTCAGTTCCCCCACGCTTGACAGCAGAGGTGGGTTTTAAGGAGTTTACAAAAGGCAAGGAGGGTGGGGGCAGTTCTAATCTCTGGAGGGAGATGATTCCAGAGGGTCGGAGCCGCCACAGAGAAGGCTCTTCCCCTGGGTCCCACCAAACAACATTGTTTAGTTGACGGAACCCAGAGGAGACCAACTCTGTGGGACCTAATCGGTCGCTGGGATTCGTGCGGCAGAAGGCAGTCTCGTAGATACCCTGGTCCAGTGCCATGAAGGGCTTTGTAGGTCATAACCAACACTTTGAATTGTGACCGGAAACTGATCGGTAACCAATGCAGACTGCGGAGTGTTGGAGTAACATGGGGATACCTAGGGAAAGCCCATGATTGCTCTCGCAGCTGCATTCTGCACGATCTGAAGTTTCCGAACACTCTTCAAAGGTAGCCCCATGTAGAGAGCATTACAGTAGTCGAGCCTCGAGGTGATCAGGGCATGAGTGACTGTGAGCAGTGACTCCCGGTCCAGATAGGGCCGCAACTGGTGCACCAGGCGAACCTGGGCAAACGCCCCCCTCGCCACAGCTGAAAGATGTTTCTCTAATGTGAGCTGTGGATCAAGGAGGACGCCCAAGTTGTGGACCCTCTCTGAGGGGGTTAGTGATTCCCCCCGCCCAAGGTGATGGACGGACAGATGGAATTGTCCTTGGGAGGCAAAACCCACAGCCACTCCGTCTTATCAGGGTTGAGTTTGAGCCATAGGTGCCATAGGTTCACCATCGTAGATATAGGGTCTCTTGCTTGAGCAAAGGGTTGGGTTAGTGGACAGCCGCAATTTCTGGGGGCAAGTTGTTCCACTGATTAATAGTTCTAAGTTTGGACCAGTTCACCAGGAGACTGAGAGTTCTAGTCTAGAAATTAGTTGAGTGATTTTGGGCCAGTCAGCAGGAGACTGGGAGTTCTAGTCTCACCTTAGGCATAAAAGCTACCTGGGTGATTTTGGGCCACTCACTAGGAGACTGGGAGTTATAGTCCCACCTTAGGCATAAAAGCTACCTGGTTGATTTTGGGTCAATCGCCAGGAGACTGTGAGTTCTAGTTCCACCTTAGACATGAAAGCTACCTGGGTGATTTTGGGCCAGTCACCAGGAGATAGTGACTTCTAGTCTCACCTTAGGCATGAAAGCTACATGAATGAGATATAGCAATAGCAATAGCATTTAGACTTATACTGTATACTGCTTCACAGTGCTTTACAGCCCTCTCTAAGCGGTTTACAGAGAGTCAGCCTATTGCCCCCAACAATCTGGGTCCTTATTTTAGCGACCTTGGAAGGATGGAAGGCTGACTCAACCTTGAGCCTACTGAGATTCGATCTGCCAAACTGCTGGCAGCTGGTGATTTATTCATTTATTTATTAATCAGATTTGTATGCCGCCCCTCTCCGCAGACTCGGGGCGGCTCACAGCAATAATAATACAATGTAAACAAATCTAATATTTAAGTTAATTTAAAACCCCTATTTAGAAACCAATCATACATACTAACATACCATGCATAAATTTTATAAGCCTAGGGGGAACGGGAAGCCTCAATTCCCCCATGCCTGACGACAGAGGTGGGTTTTAAGGAGCTTACAAAAGGCAAGGAGGGTGGGGAAAACTCTGATATCTGGGGGGAGTTGCTTCCAAAGGGTCGGGGCCGCCACAGAGAAGGCTCTTCCCCTGGGTCCCGCCAAACGACATTGTTTAGTTGACGGGACCCAGAGAAGGCCAACACTGTGGGACCTAACTGGTCGCTGGGATTCGTGCGGCAGAAGGCGGTCCCGGAGATATTCTGGTCCGGTGCCATGAAGGGCTTTATAGGTCATAACCAACACTTTGAATTGTGACCAGAAACTGATTGGCAACCAATGCAGACTGCGGAGTGTTGGTGTAACATGGGCATGTTTAGGGAAGCCCATGATTGCTCTCGCAGCTGCATTCTGCACGATCTGAAGTAGTAGCTTGCAGTACTGCACTCTAACCACTGCACCAGGCTTATGTTTGCCATCTTGAGTTACTTAAAAAAAAAAATAAAGGTGGAATTTTAAAAGTCTATAAACAAATAAGGATATCCAGGTAAGATCAGAAATGCAAGATTTCCCATTACCACCTCATTTTCTTTCTCACTGTCTTTTTCAGGTTCCATTATTTCCAACAAGCCTGGTTTCCCCCTCTTTGTTACTTGAGCGTTGAATTAGTTATTACCCCGATGTGGAATTTGTTATTAGGATTTTATATTTCCATCCCACCACCCTCCTTCCGGTGATAGTCATGGTTTTATCTTTACGGCGCTCCGTTCTCATAAGTCTATGCCGAGAAGGACAATTTCATTTACAAGGTGCGATGAGAACACGGGAATTTTAATCACTCCAGTTTTTTCTCTATATTGGATCATTTTTCCCCCTTAAAAAAAATAAAATAAAGCAACAACAGGGGGAAAAAAGCCTTTGCAGATTTAATGCATCACATCATAGCTGGCCATCAAAGCAGGTTGCTTACAGCTCATTAAAAGTCTCCCCTGAATTGAACCAGTTTTCAGCTGAGGCTGGGATGGGAAGAAAGTCCCTGTTTTGTACAAGACATACACCTCTGTGTGCCTTTAAAAAAAATAATTCTTGATTGTTTGCTTTGCCTGCGTGTGTATGTGACAGAAAGGGAGGGAGGAAGAGAAAGGAAGAAAGAGGCAGGGAGAGGAAACATAGAAACATAGAAGACTGACAGCAGAAGAAGACCTCATGGTCCATCTAGTCTGCCCGTATACTATTTCCTTTATTTTTATCTTAGGATGGATCTATGTTTATTCCAGGCATGTTTAAATTCATTTACTGTGGATTTACCAACCACGTCTGCTGGAAGTTTGTTCCAAGGATCTACTACTCTTTCAGTAAAATAATATTTAAATACTGGTAGCTGGGTGTGGTTTGATGGCTCAGCAATTGCCTGCTGTGTAGAGCCATCAAACCACACCCAGCCACCAGTATTTATAGAAGGAAGGCAGCTCAGGTCTCGCTGTGTTTGCTCTAGAACAAGGACAGAAGCACCAGCCTGAAGATGACGAGTGGGACCTCGTCGAAACGTCACCAGAAATTTCTGAATCCTACACGGGAAGAAACACAAATATACCAAGACCGTCATACCTGTACCCGTGAAAATCTACGAAAACAAATATATATATGGACTAGAAGATCTCCAAGGTCCCTTCCAACCTTGGAGGTCTTCTAGTCCAGGGGTAGGCAAAGTTGGCTCCTCTATGACTTGTGGACTTCAACTCCCAGAATTCCTGAGACAATCATGCTAGCTGAGGAATTCTGGGAGTTGAAGTCCACATGTTGTAAAAGAGCCAACTTTGGCTACCCCTGTTCTAGTCGAACCCCCTGCTCAAGCAGGAGACCTTATATCAGTGATGGCGAACCTATGGCACGGGTGCCACCGGTGGCACATGGAGCCATATCTGCTGGCACGTGAGCTGTTGCCCTAGCTCAGCTCCATGTGGTGTGTGTACAATAGATCCAATTAATAGAGTTAAAAGTCTTTAAAAATTCTAAAGCACTTTAAAAACATTCATTATTCACCCAATAAATTTACACTAAAAACACTCGTTGGTCAGGGGGGAAGATCTAATGACCCCAGGCCTGGCACAAACAAGTTTTTAAACTCTTTTGGAAGGCAAGGAGGGTGGGGGCAGTGCGAATCTAAGGAGGGTGGAGCTGATTCCAAAGGGCTGGGGCCCCCACAGAGAAGGCTCTTCCCCTAGGCCCCGCCAGCCGACATTGTTTGGCCAACAGGACCCGGAGAAAGCCAACTCTGTGGGACCTGACCAGATGCTGGGATTCGTGCGGCAGAAGGCAGTCACGGAGATAATCTGGTCCAAACTTGACTGTAAAAAATATGACTTCAGTAACCGAGTTGTCGAAGCGTGGAACTCATTACCGGATTCCATAGTGTCATCCCCAAACCCCCAACACTTTACCCTTAGATTATCTACGGTTGACCTATCCAGATTCCTAAGAGGTCAGTAAGGGGCGAGTACAAGTGCACTAGAGTGCCTTCCGTCCCCTGTCCTATTGTCTCTCCTATATCTCCTATTCCTTTCTTCTATTCCTATATCTCTTCTTCTATTCTTTCATTGATATGTTCTATTACTATACCTTCTTTTCTATTATTTCTTAGATATATTTTACTATGAGTCCTCTATAACCTTCATCATATATTTTATTATATGTATATAGATATATACCCACTAAAACCCTCATTGTGTATTGGACTAAATGAATGAATGAATGAATGAATGAATGAATGAATGAATGAATGAATGAATGAATAAATGCCATGTAGGGCTTTATAGGTCATAACCAACACTTTGAATTGTGTCCAATTCAATCCACGTGGGTGCATGGGTGCATTTCGGGGGCCTCAATTCCCCCCACGTGCTTCCTCCTGGTGTCTGCCTCCACATAAAAGGATTAAGGAGAGAGGGAAGCGGGCAGGGAATGGGCTGTTGGACATCTTGTTAAACGGCCTGTCAAGGGTTTCTTACAGGATTCGTTTAAACTCTATTTCATTCTACATAGAGGGCATGCCATTACCGGAGAGATGGCAGATAAGGTTTCCTCACTAGCGTCTACTGGGAGCCAAGTATCAATTTAAGGAATAAAATAAATAAATAAAACCAGTGGAGCCTGGGCTGGCGATAAGGCGGCTTTCATGACATGCTTGCCCACCTCCGGGCTGAAGGAGGAGGATGGATATCGGAGGCTGGAAAGGAGGTAAAGCTCTCCAAACACTTCAGAGCCCAGCCGTGGGGGGTGAGAGTGCGGTAGGGGTGGGGGGACACAGGCCTTTCTTATTTGATTGATTGATTGATTGGTTGGTTGATTGATTGGTTTTGTCAAGTACATACGAGGGGGTATGTAAAGATATAATACTATTCATATTCTCTCTTCTATTCTTTCCCTAATATATTTTCCTCGAAGGTGTCCTCTATTACCTTCATTGTGTATTATTGTGTATTGGAATAAATATATATACATCCCCAAAATATGAACAAGCGGGATGATATCTCCCGCCTACCAGACATCTGGAAACCAGCCCTCAAACGCATCCCAGCCATAGAAACTGAAATCAGACTCAGAACACACATTGAAAAACAATCAAGTAGCCTGCAAGCTTAAACTACTCAGGATATCATGTCTAATCTACAACCATTAACTAATCAGCATACCTCAGCTACATCAACGACTCCAGGTGTTACCCCACTGACTCACCAGGAAGTTTCTACACAGCAGGCAATTGCTGAGCCATCAAACCACACCCAGCCACCAGTATTTATAGAAGGAAGGCAGCTCAGGTCTCGCAGTGTTTGCCCTAGAACAAGGACAGAAACACCAGCCTGAAGATGACGAGTGGGACCTCGTAGAAACGTCGCCAGAAATTTCCAAATCCTACACGGGAAGAAACCCGAATATATCAAGACCATCATACCTGTACCAGTGAAAATCTACGAAAACAAATATATATATATCTGAAGGGATTGGATACTGTAGCCTAGAGGAAAATTCTCTGTCTTACAAGGCAAAGGTTGCAGGTTCAACTCCCAGTGGGTATGGCTAGCTGATGAGGCCAAAATAAGGCCGAAATAGATCTATCCTAGTCTCCCTTAATTTTCAAATTCAGCAAAAAAAAACCCATGTGACATATATGTGTGTGTGTGTGTGTTCTTTCTGTTGGATCACCCTGGTATATATGTATGAAATGTTTTTGCTGAATTTTTAAAATTAAGGGAGACTAGGATAGCACTATTTTGGTCTTGTTCTGGCCTCATCAGCTAGCCATACCCTTACTGGGATTTGATCCGGCAGCTTCTCCCTTGTAAGGCAGAGAATTAACCTCTAGGCCACCAGATCTGATCCCTTCAGCTTTGTACCAGGGAGGAGCTGTACTAGTTTATACCAGACTTGTTGCAGTTCGATTTTAAGATCCTGATATTGGCTAAGTTTTTCTTGTTGTTTCTCATCAATTTGGCTGTCACCTGGTATGGCGACATCAACGATCCACACTTTTTTCTTTTCCACCATTATGAGGTCCAGTGTATTGTGTTCCAAAACCCTGTCAGTTTGAATTCGAAAGTCCTAAAGTATTTTGGCATGCTTGTTTTCAACTACATAATTTCTCAGGTTTACGATCCCACCATTTTTTTTACTTCTGGTCGATGGTAGTTATGGCACAGGTTCCAATGAAGCATCTGGGCCACGTAGTTGTGCCTCTGTTTGTAGTCCATCTGTTGTTGTTGTTGTTGTTATTATTATTATTATTATTATTATTATTATTCATTCATTCATTCATTTATTTGTTTATTTATTTATTGTTAGAGTTGAAAGGGACCATGAAGGCCATTGAGTTCAACCCCCTGCCCAAGCAGGAACCCTATAGTACACCAGTCAAGGGGCAGTTCAATCTTCTCTTAAAAATGTCCAGAGTGTTGGAGTTCACAACGTCTGCTGGTAGGTTGTTCCATTGGTTGATTGCTCTGACCGTCAGGAAGTTCCTCCTTATCTCCATGTTGAATCTCTCCTTGGTCAGCTTGCAGCCGTTGTTCCTCGTCCGGCCCTCTGGTGCCCTGGAGAATAAAGTGATCCCCTCCTCTCTGTGACATCCCCTTGTATACTTGCTATCCTGACTGCTATCATGTCCGCTCTGGCCCTCATTTTCTCTAGGCTATCCATGCCCAGTTCCCTCAGTCTCTCTTCCTAAGTCTTGGTTTCCAATCCCTTAATCATCTTGGTTGCTCTTTTTTGCATTAATTAATATAATTGTCAATAAGACACAGCAAACGAGATCACTATACTGGATATCGTATTTCATCACCAGTCGGGCACTTCCCAAGCACCTAGGACTGCATGATGTAGTGGTGAATTATGTGTGCCGATCCCAGTAAAGCGGCCTTTTGCAATTGACAGATTGAGATTTTTGTCAATTCTGATGGTTTTCAAATGTCCGCTGAGATCCTTTGGCATTGCGCTCAGCGTGCCAAGGACCACTAGGACCACTTTCACTGGCTTATACCAGAGTCGTTGTAGCTCGATTTTTAGATGTTCGTATTTCACTAATTTCTCTAGCTGCTTCTTCTTCTTCTTCTTCTTCTTCTTCTTCTTCTTCTTCTTCTTATTATTATTATTATTATTATTATTATTATTATTATTATTATTACTATTACTATTACTATTACTATTACTATTACTATTACTATTACTATTACTACCACTACCACTACTACTATTACTATTATTACTACTTCTGAAGGCAACTTCTGTTCCGTTGGCTGGTTTTTCTCACTGTCAGAAAATTTCTCCTTATTCCCAGCTTGAATTTCTCCTGGTTCAATTCCCATCCATTATTTCTTCTCTGGCCTTCTAGTGCTTTGGAAAAATACCTTGACCCCCCTCCTCTCTGTGGCAGCCCCTCAAATATAGGAAGACTGCTCTCATGTCTCCCCTGGCCCTTCTCTTCACTAGACGAGCCGTGCCCGGTCGTCCCATCAGAAGTCGATTTTAACCTCAGGTACACCTTTATTCATTGCATTCTCTGTTTTCCCCCTTCCAACCCAAGTAGAAATTAAGGTAGAATTTTTTTCCTTCCTCTCTCTCTCACCTTCCATCGGTCTGGCAAACGTGTTTTTCAGTTCCGAATGCCTTGTTGAATTCCCGGAAGCGTCCGCTTAAGGGAAAGAGATGGTATTCAAGTCAAGTTCATAAGTAATGCAGTTCCAGCTCAGGTCATTTCCTATCAGTCAGAACCATTTTAAATGCCCTGATGAAAGCAGGGGAGGGCTTGGGAACCCACGCCACGAACATCCAAATTAAAAGCTAAATAGGATGTAGCTTTTGGTTTGGCGGCATCTTCATATGTCAAGACTCATTACCTTCATATGTCAACCACACCGGATTTCGGTAGCTCTTTTTTCCCTTCAAGAAGAAGGGTGGGGGGAAGAGGGGAGTTTTCTTCATGGAGCGCTCAGCAAATGGCTGCCGGAGTTTCTTCTTTTTTCTATTTCTCTCTCTCTCTCTGTTTTTTCCCTCATCCTTGCCCTCCCCGCCACCATCTTCCCCAAACTCTCTGCTGCTCTGTAAAGGAAAGAAGACAATTTCCCAATTAATTCAGTGGAGAAGCAAAAGCAATTTGTGCGGTCTTCTCCTCATCTGAAGTAGCCATTGACAAAATGGCCACCGTGGCCTCAGGAACATTGCCAGGTAGTCCTTACGGCCATGATTATTCTTCAAATTACGGCCACAATTAGTCCTCAAACTACGGCCACAATTGGAACAGTTTCTTATGACAGTTGAAGCGCAGTTGAAGGATAAAAGGTCTTGCCTCCCAAGGACAATGCCATCTGTCCACCCATTACCCTGGGGGGGAACTACTGACCCCATCAGAGAGGGTTCGCAACTTGGGCGCCCTCCTCGATCCACAGCTGACATTGGAACATCATCTTTCGGCTGTGGCGAGGAGGGCGTTTGCCCAGGTTCGCCTGGTGCATCAGTTGCGGCCCTATTTGGACAGGGAGTCGTTGCTCAAGGTCATTCATGCCCTCCTCACCTCGAGGTTCGATTACTGCAACGCTCTCTACATGGGGCTACCTTTGAAAAGTGTTCGGAAACTTCAGATTGTGCAGAACGCAGCCGCTAGAGCCATTGTGGGGCTTCCCAGATTCGCCCACATTTCTTCAACACACGTGGCTTGCATTGGCTGCCGATCAGTTTCCGGTCACAATTCAATATGTTGGTCATGACCTTTAAAGCCCTACATGGCATTGGACCAGATTACCTCCAGAACCGCCTGCTACCGCACGAATCCCAGCGACCGATAAGGTCCCACAGAGTTGGCCTTCTCCGGGTCCCGTCGACTAAACAATGTCATTTGGCGGGCCCCAGGGGAAGAGCCTTCTCTGTGGCGGCCCCGGCCGTCTGGAACCAACTCCCCCCAGAGATTAGAACTGCCCCCACCCTCCGTGTCTTTCATAAACTACTCAAGACTCACTTATACCGCCAGGCATGGGGGAGTTGAGATATTCCTTCCCCCTAGGCCATTACAAGTTATGCATGGTATGTTTGTGTGTATGTTTGATTTTATAATAAGGGTTTTTAGTTGTTTTATTATTGGATTGTTACATGCTGTTTTTATCATTGTTGTTAGCCGCCCCGAGTCTGCGGAGAGGGGCGGCATAGAAATCCAATAAATAAAAATAAATAAATAAAAATAAAACACAGCAAGGCTGACGTATTCCATCCTCCAAAGCATTGGTGGCTATGGATGGGAAATATTTCTACTGGCGCTAGGTACATTTCTCTATCATTAGTGAGGTAAAAACAGTCAAGATGGCAGCCACGACGGTGCAGTTAAAGCTTTGCTTATTTGCTACGTGTGTTGTTGATCGTATCCTGCAATCCCTCACCTACTACAAAGTGCAGAATAGATTTACCTCCTTGAGCTGCAAAGATCTAAATGACCATTAGATGGCAGCAGAGAGTCCCTTTTCCAGCCACCCTTGCCTGCCATCGGGCTGTCATACCAATAGGACAGCCCAGATCCCCCTCCTCCATCTCCATTCTGCAAATCCCACTTCCTTCCAGCACTGATGAATTTATTTATTTATTTATTTATTTATTTACTTACTTACTTACTTACTTACTTACTTACTTACTTACTTACTTACTTACTTACTTACTTACTTACTTACTTATTGGATTTGTATGCCGCCCTTCTCCGCAGACTCGGGGCAGCTAACAACAATAATAAAAACAGCATGTAACAATCCAATACTAAAACAACTAAAAACCCTTATTATAAAACCAAACATACACACAAACATACCATGCATAGATTGTAATGGCCTAAGGGGAAGGAATATCTCAACTTCCCCATGCCTGGCGGTATAAGTGAGTCTTGAGTAGTTTACGAAAGACAGGGAGGGTGGGGGCAATTCTAATCTCTGGGGGGAGTTGGTTCCAGAGGGCCGGGGCCGCCACAGAGAAGACTCTTCCCCTGGGGTCCCCCAAACGACATTGTTTAGTCGACAGGACCCGGAGAAGGCCAATTCTGTGGGACCTTATCGGTCGCTGGGATTCGTGCGGTAGTAGGCGGTTCCAGAGGTAACCTAGTTGGCTAATGAAGTATTTGCAAGAAAATAACCAAACTCAGAGAGCACCAAGGATCCCATGGTCACCGTCCTCCTCCTCCTCCATCATCTCCATTCTGCAAACCCCACTCACTTCTAGCACTGATGAGGTTACGTAGTTGGATAATAAAACATCTTCAAGAGAGCACCAAGGATCCCAGAGTCTTTCTCCTCCTCTTCCTCCTCCTCCTCTCCCTCCTCTCTGTAAACCTCACTCCCTTCTAGCACTGATGATGTTACCTGGCTGCGTAATTGGTTTTCTGCAAAGACATTTTTTTATGTTTCACACCCTACGAAACTAGACTTATAATCCTAGGTCTTGAAAGCTTAGAACTACATCGCCTTAAGCATGATCTAAGCATAGCCCATAAGATCATATGCTACAACGTCCTCCCTGTCAACCACTCCTTCAGCTTCGACTACAACAACACATGAGCACACAACAGATTGAAACTCAATGTAAACCGCTGCAAACCTGACTGCAAAAAAATACGACTTTAGTAATCGAGTGGTCGAAGCATGGAACTCATTACCTAACTCTGTAGTGTCATCCCCTAACCCCCAACATTTTACCCTTAAACTATCCACGGTTGACCTCTCCAGATTCCTCAGAGGTCAGTAAGGGGCGTGCATAAGTGCACCAGCGTGCCTTCCATCCCCTGTCCTAATGTCTCTTTTATATTTATCCCTAATGTTCTTCTTATCTTCTACTGATGTATATTACTATGATTTATCCTCTCAAACCTACATTATGTACTAGACTAACAAAAGAAAGAAAGAAAGAAAGAAAGAAGGAAGGAAGGAAGGAAGGAAGGATGGATGGATGGATGGAAGGCAGGCAGGCAGGCAGGCAGGAAGGAAGGAAGGCAGGCAGGAAGGCAGGAAGGAAGGCAGGAAGGAAGGAAGGCAGGCAGGCAGGAAGGAAGGAAGGAAGGCAGGAAGGAAGGAAGGCAGGCAGGAAGGCAGGCAGGCAGGCAGGAAGGAAGGAAGGAAGGAAGGCAGGAAGGCAGACAGGAAGGAAGGCAGGCAGGCAGGAAGGAAGGAAGGCAGGAAGGCAGGCAGGAAGGAAGGCAGGAAGGCAGGCAGACAGGAAGGAAGGAAGGAAGGAAGGAAGGAAGGAAGGAAGGAAGGAAAGTTCAAAGAACTTCCTCTCCGAATAAGAATTTCCTGGCTCCGTTTGCCTTTGCCTCTGGCTGTCGCATCCCAGCTAAACCTCCAGTCAAGGCAGATCACCCCTATGGTTTGTCTTCCTTGAGAGGCTCTTTCCTTCCCTTCAGAGTTTTTCAGCGAGGGAAAAATAAAAGAAGAATCATGCTGACAGACGAGAGCAATGCCAGAGCAAAGAAAGAGCCGTTTATTTTCCAGATAAACAGGGTGACTGGTGACACTTTCTGGATATGTATAAGGTGGTGAATAATTTCCTTCAAGGGGGCTCCCCATCCTTTGTGGATTCTCTGAATTCTTCATACTAGGGGGAAATGTCTTTTGGATCATTAATTGCAGATTGCCACGGGTTGGAACCGCTGTTTTTGCTTTTTTATTATTTCATGCTATTTTATTGTCTGTGTTCAGAACAAGTTCTCCTCGGCTTCTGCCCTCCTTTGTTCTCTCGAAGATGGGAATCCATTTGCATTATAAATCAGCTTGCTCAGAAGTAATTCCAGGCAAATCATTGGGGAAGGATACCTGACGCTTTGCTTTAAAACAAACCGGCTTAGAATTTGTGGCGCCTTCAGTCTGTTGCAAGGCTCTTCCTTGTAGCAATGATGGGCCTAAAGTTACAACAGGAAGAGAAAGGAGTCTTACTACGGTTTGTAAAGAGAGCCAAATACAAGTTTATTTTTTTATATTTATTTATTTATTTTGTCCAATACATAATACACATTGAAGAGAATAGATATGTAATAATATAAGTAAAGAAAAGAATAGAAGAAAAGATATAAAAGTATAGGTGAACATATTTGAAAGGAAGAAAAGATAAATGAGATAAGGAGAGACAATTGGACAGGGGACGGAAGGCACACTGATGCACTTATGCACGCCCCTTACTGACCTCTAAGGAACCTGGAGAGGTCAATCGTGGATAGTCTAAGGGAAAAATGTCGGGGGTTAGGGGTTGACACTACTGAGTCAGGTAATGAGTTCCACGCTTCGACAACTCGGTTGCTGAAGTCATATTTTTTACAGTCAAGTTTGGAGCAGTTAATATTAAGTTTGAATCTGTTGCGTGCTCTTGTGTTGTTGTAGTTGAAGCTGAAGTAGTCATTGACAGGTAGAACGTTGCAGCATATGATCTTGTGGGCAATACTTAACTGTTCTTGTGATCTTGTGGGCATTACTTAACTATTAACTGTGCTAGCAAGGAACCAGAGGTCGAATCAACCAGCAAGCTTGTTTGGTGTGCAGAAACGAATAGATTAACAATGAAACATAAATAAATAAATAAATAAATAAATAAATAAGTAAGTAAGTAAGTAAGTAAGTAAGTAAGTAAGTAAGTAAGTAAATAAATAAATAAATAAACAAACAAACAAACAAAGAAACAAAGAAACAAACAAACAAACAAACAAAGAAACAAACAAACAAAGAAACAAACAAATAAACAAACAAAGAA
This sequence comes from Erythrolamprus reginae, assembly GCF_031021105.1. Classification (NCBI taxonomy): domain Eukaryota; kingdom Metazoa; phylum Chordata; class Lepidosauria; order Squamata; family Dipsadidae; genus Erythrolamprus; species Erythrolamprus reginae. The sequence goes on along the minus strand of NC_091950.1, from coordinate 416,325,801 downwards.
ACAAACAAACAAATAAATAAACAAACAAACAAATAAACAAATAAACAAACAAACACACAAACAAACACACAAACACACAAACACACACAAACACACACACAAACACACAAACAACAACAATAACAATAACAATAACAACAACAACAACAACAACAATAACAATAACAATAACAATAACAATAATAATTTATTAGATTTGTATGCCGTCCCTCTCCGAGAACTCGGGGTGGCTCACAACAATAATAACAATGTACAAATCCAATATTTAAAAAAACAATTTAAAAACCCTTATTAATAAAATAATCACACAACCCAATCAAACCATACATAAAGCAGTAGTTAGGGGAGGTGTCAATTTCCTTAGGCCTGGTGGCAAACGTGAGTTTTCAACAACTTACGAAAGACAAGGAGGGTGGAGGCAGTTCTGATCTCCGGGGGGAGTTGGTTCCAGAGGGCCGGGGCCGCCACAGAGAAGGCTCTTCCCCTGGGTCCCACCAGACAACGTTGCTTAGTTGACGAGACCTGGAGAAGGCCGACTCTGTGAGACCTAATCAGCCCCTGGGATTCGTGCGGCAGAAGACGGTCCCGGAGGTATTCTGGTCTGATGCCATGTAGGGCTTTATAGGTCATAACCAACACTCTGAAACTGATCAGCAGCCAGTGCAGGCCGCGGAGTGTTGATGAGACATGGGCATACCTAGGGAGGCCCATGATTGCTCTCGCGGCCTGCACTGCACTAAAAATAAGAAAGATATCACAGTTCACAAAATCTTACACAAAAATGTCCTCCCTGTTAATGACTACTTCACCTTCAACCGCGACAACACACGAGCATGTAACAGATTCAAACTAAATTTAAACCGCTCCAAACTAGACTGCAGAAAATACGACTTCAGCAACAGAGCGGTCAATGTCTGGAATTCACTACCTGATTCTGTGATTTCTTCCCCAAACCCCAAAATCTTTGACCTTAGACTGCCTACAGTTGACCTCTTCCCTTTTCTAAGAGGTCCTACTGTCCTATTGTCTTTTTTTATCATTACTTTCTATGTTAGGTTTATACAGTGATGGGCTTCCAAAATTTTTACTACCACACTGCGGGCGTGGCTTATGCATTTTGTTTCAACATCTTTCAGTGCAAATTGGGTGCTCTGGGGTGGAGCTCCAAATTTTGCTACCGGAACTGTGTTCCTGACTGTGTCGGTAGGAGCCCATCACTGGGTTTATATAAACTACTATCCTATACTTGATTGACAGATGATAGATAGATAGATAGATAGACAGACAGACAGACAGACAGACAGACAGACAGACAGACAGACAGACAGACAGACAGAAATTTTATGAACAGATAGAAAAGGAATATGGATAGAGATTAAATCATTATGATTAAAAGAAAAAGAAAATGGAAAATAAATTGAGAAAACTCAGATGACAGAATTAGACCATGGAGGCAGCATTAGGTTAATAACATATAAAGCGTTAACAATATAGATATGATGTTAAACAATAAGAAGTTTAAAAGTGATGTTGACAATTCAAAGAAGGGTGGGAAAATGCTACCGATCTGTTCAATGTAATATCTATTAGAATTAAAACCACTCAGGGAAGGGTTTAGAAGGAGAAAGAGGAAGTAGAAGGGAAGGAGGAAAGGGAGAGAAGGCTCTGGGAGGAAACAGGCAGGGAGAAGCCTCCTTGGGGCCTCTCTAGGAATCTCCTGGGAGGAAACAGGGCTGGAAAAGGCAGGGGAAGCCTCCGTGGGGCCTCTCTAGGAATCTCCTGGGAGGAAACAGGGCTGGAAAAGGCAGGGGGAAGCCTCTGTGGGGCCTCTCTAGGAATCTCTTGGGAGGAAACAGGGCCGGAAAGGGCAGGGAGAAGCCTCCGTGGGGCCTCTCTAGGAATCTCCTGGGTGGAAAGAGGGCCGGAAAAGGCAAGGGAAAGCTTCGGTGGGGCCTCACTAGGAATCTCCTGGGAGGAAACAGGACCGAAAAAGGCGGGGAGAAGCCTCCGTGGGGCCTCTCTAGGAATCTCAACCACACACATTATTTGCTTATACTGTACATTGATTCCTATGGAAAAAAATTGTTTTTTCTTACAAACTTTTCTACTTAACAACCTGGTCATGGAATGAATTGAGTTTGTAAGTAGAGGTACCACTGTATTAGCCACTTAAAGTGCTGGCTGAAGACCTCTGGGCATTGAAGTCCATATTACTTCAGGTTGCCAAGACTGACAAAATCTGGGTTACTCAGCCCCTTTCTGCTCTCTGTTCTCGTGAAAACAAGCCACGGATTTGCACGCTTTTTTCCTTCGACCTCCACAATTCCCAGAGACTAACAAAACGAAGGCAGCTTGACGGAGCCAAGGGCTGTAAGTCAGTTTAAATGAGTCTTATCGCTCCCGCGCCTAAAACCCTTGAAATATGCTGCAACGAAGAAACTTAATGAGTATCAAGGAAAGTCCTGAGAGAGCCGTAATATTCTCCATGTGCACAAATCACTGTTTAGGAGATCCTTGGGCACGGAAAGTCTCTTTCACCTCCATCATTACACCGCATTAGATGGGCACAGTACACGGCGTATATATACACACACAAATACGGATGCACGCTGTTCTATTTCATCCTTTCCTGGGGATAGGATCCACCTTGACTGTAAATATAAGAGGCAGGAGAAGGGTTTACGGGCTCCCTGATCTCTTAAATAACTTGCTTAAATTTTTTGTTTTTATTCACAGAGCCCATCAGAGAACACGCAAGGCTGGTTGTACGCTGGGAAGAAATCTTTTAGCACACAGGGAAACACTAGCCTGTTTGACGGATCTTAAATACCTCCGGGACCGCCTTCTGCCGCACGAATCCCAGCGACCGGTTAGGTCCCACAGAGTTGGCCTTGTCCGGGTCCCGTTGACTAAACAATGTCGTTTGGCGGGACCCAGGAGAAGAGCCTTCTCTGTGGCAGCCCCGACCCTCTGGAACCAGCTCCCCCCGGAGATTAGAACTGCCCCCACCCTCCTTGCCTTTCGTAAAGTTCTTAAGACCCATCTCTGCCGTCAGGCATGGGGGAACTAACACATTTCCCCCGGGCCTATACAGTTTATACATGGAATGTTTGTGTGTTTGTTTGCTTTTAATGATGGGGGTTTTAGTGTTTTTTAAATTATTAGATTTGTTCTTACATTGTTCTTGTTATTGTTGTGAGCCGCCCCGAGTCTACGGAGAGGGGCGGCATACAAATCTAATAAATAAATAAAATTAAATCTCTGATGGGACAGATCTTCCGAGAGGTTCATTTGCAGAGTAACAGAGATGGAAGGGACATTGGAGGCCTTCTAGTCAAATCCCCTGCTAAGGCAGAAAGCCCTAAACCAGTGATGGCAAACCTATGGCACGGGTGCCACAGGTGGCACGCGGAGCCATATCTGCAGTTGTCCTAGCTCAGCTCCAACGTGCATGTGTGTGCCGGCCAGCTGATTTTTGGCTCGCACAGAGGCTCTGGGAGGGCGTTTTTGGCTTCCAGAGAGCCTCCAGAACGATGGCGGAGGCCATTTTTACCCTCCCTCTGCTCCAGAGAAACCTTTGCAGCCTTGAGTAGGCGAAACATGAGCCTATATTGACAAAATTGAACGGGTCCAAAGACAGGCTACAAGAATGGTGGAAGGTCTTAAGCATAAAACGTATCAGGAAAGACGTAGTGAACTCAATCTGTATAGTCTGGAGGACAGAAGAAAAAGGGGGGACATGATCGAAACATTTAAATATGTTAAATGGTTAAATAAGGTTCAGGAGGGAAGTGTTTTTAATAGGAAAGTGAACACAAGAACAAAGGGACACAATCTGAAATTAGTTGGGGGAAAGATCAAAAGCAACATGAGAAAATATTATTTTACTGATAGAGGAGTAGATCCTTGGAACAAACTTCCAGCAGACGTGGTTGGTAAATCCACAGTAACTGAATTTAAACATGCCTGGGATAAACATATATCCATCGTAAGATAAAAATACCGGAAATAGTATAAGGGCAGACTAGATGGATCATGAGGTCTTTTTCTGCCGTCAGTCTTCTATGTTTCTATGTTTCTATTGGGCCCACCAGAAGTTGGGAAACAGCCATTTCTAACCTCCAGAGGGCTTCCAGGGGGCGCGGGAAGCTGTTTTCACCCTCCCCAGGCTTTGAATTATGGGTGTGGCCACTCACTCATGCATGATAGCACACGCCCATGCTCTTTCAGCACCTGATGAAAAAAAGGTTCACCATCGCTGCCCTAAACTATTCCAGATGAAGGGCTGTCCAATGTCTTCTTGAAAATCTCCAGTGATGCCCGCTATCCTGTCAGAGATGAAGAAGCTCCTTTGGATGAGAAGTAAAATGTCTTCAAAGAAACAACAGGAAAATCCAGTTGTTTCCTGAAAAAGCACCTTTGGGATAACCATGGCCTAGATCGGTGTTTCCCAACCTTGGCAACTTGGAGATATCTCGACTTCAACTCCCAGAATTCCCAGAATGGATGGATGGGTGGGTGGGTGGGTGGGTGGTGTCCTTGGTTCCCAAGAGTATGTTATTTTAGCTACAAAACCCCTAGCTATCTCTAATCCTCCCTCTCAATCCCTCAGCTCCAGTGTGGCCACATTGAAGCTCCAAGGTGGCTGCCATCAGCTCCAAGATGGCTGCCGCCAGCTCCAAGATGGCTGCCATCAGCTCCAACATGGCTGCCGTCAGCTCCAACATGGCTGCCGTCAGCTCCAACATGGCGGCCGTCAGCTCCAAGATGGCGGCCGTTAGCTCCAAGATGGCGGCCGTCAGCTCCAAGATGGCTGCCGTCAGCTCCAAGATGGCTGCCGTCTCCTCTGGTTCTTCTTTTCATTTGATTAGATCAGTAGCTGGTTTCCACCAGTATAGTTGATGCCATCACACCAGTTGTGCGCACAGCTCTGCATCTCCAGTGTGCGCACACATGCATCCGAGGGATATTTTGCTTCTGTGCATGTGCAGAAAGCAAAATCTTGCGCGCACCTGAGATTTTAATGATTTTTTTGCTTCTGTGCATGCGCGGAAGCCAAAAATCGCCAGAATCTCTCACAATCTTGCTTGGACGCTCTGGAGATGCGGAGATTCGCACACAGCGCATCGGTCGCAGCAGGAGCGGCAACCCCTGCCTGGACTAGACATACTGAATTTCTATGACCCCCAATGGGATGAGATGGAAGGAGGGAGATTTTTTCCCTACATTTTTTTCACCCCTAAATGTGAAGGCGGCTCTGCTCTCCCCATTGTCAGCCTCGAGCGTGGCTCCCGCTTTTCCTTCTCTTCTGTGACCAATTAAACAAATGGCGGAGAAACAGCACTTTGTTACGAGATTGCCTGTGGCAAATTCTCGCTGCCATAAATTTCCTGTTCAGACTCACTCGGGGAAAGAGGGATGGGTGGAGGAGGTGGAGAAATTAGCCGGTTAACTAGCGGATGGCAGAAGGGGCGCAGCCTGGCATTGCCCGTGGGGTGGCGGTTGAGCCTTTCTCCAGAGCAACTGCCGCCTTTTGTCACCAAGGCAGTGAGTTATGGTGCCTGGAGTAGCGAGTGCCAATTGGAATAGTAAAGAGCCACCAATGGGAACATTCCTTCTGTGGAAACAGGGAGTCCGTCTTTCATTTCCCAGGTTTAGAAAGCTTTAGAACTACATTGCCTTAAACACGACCTAAGCATAGCCCATAGGCGGGACCCAGGGGAAGAGCCTTCTCTGGGGCGGCCCCGACCCTTTGGAACCAACTCCCCCCAGATATCAGAGTTGCCCCCACCCTCCTTGCCTTTCATTAGCTCCTTAAAACCCACCTCTGTTGTCAGGCATGGGGGAATTGAGACTTTCCCTCCCCCTAGGCTTATAAAATTTATGCATGGTATGTCAGTATGTATGATTGGTTTCTAAATTGGGGTTTTAAATTAACTTAAATGTTAGATTTGTTTACATTGTATTATTATTGCTGTGAGCCGCCCCGAGTCTGCGGAGAGGGGCGGCATACAAATCTGGTAAGTAAGTAAGTAAGTAAGTAAGTAAGTAAGTAAGTAAGTAAGTAAGTAAGTAAGTAAGTAAGTAAGTAAATAAATAAATAAATCATCTGCTACAATGTCTTTCCTGTCAATGACTACTTTAGCTTCAACCACAACAACACACAAGCACACAACAGATACAAACTTAAAGTAAACCGCTCTAAACTCGGCTGCAAAAAATAGGATTGTTGTTGTTGCTTTATATTTGACTTATTGTATTATTGTACCTTTTTTGTTGTAAACCTCCCTGAGTCCCAAGGGATTAGGTGCCATATAAATCAAATAAACTAAACTAAACTAAACTAAACTAAACTAAACTAAACTAAACTAAATTAAATTAAATTAAATTTTTCTTTGAAACGTCTTGAAAGAAAAAAATTGTGCATTACAGCTTTAATTCAGAGAGAGAGGGTTTTTTTTAAATAAATCTCATGGTTGAAGCAACTTGTTGGTCCTACAATGCTTAATGTTGACATTGAGTTGGAAACATTAGTGAGTCTCACAGTACAGGTAGGTTTAGGAACACTGAGACCGTCCTAAATGAAAATCAGTCATTGTAACTTCAAATGGTCACTAAATGAACTGTTGTAAGTCGAGGACTGCCTGTACTTAAACAGCCCTTCCACACTCTACCTCTCACACAGAGTCTTCAAGGCTTCTGGAGCTCTGCTTTGAAGAAGAACAAAAGATCGGCAAGGCAGGGAGGGGACTTTACACAATCATTTATTAGCCTTACTATTGTTTTATTACCGCATTGTTGTCTTACTACAGGTAATTAATTTCCTAAGGGCAACAAACCACCCCTCGGGATGAGTAACTGATGGATGAGACCGATGGAATCACACGATGGATGAAACATGAAATATGTTTGAGATAGCAGCCACCTTTTCATTTAAGCCCTGTTTTGATTTATACCGTATAAACATTATTCTCAGGATTGGGAGGGAGGGAGATAGAGGCTTGAAGGCAAATGAATCTCTAACTAGGAGTTAATAAATGTAATGGCTTCTTGGAAAGATTAAGAGAACTTACTCTCAGTCCTTACGTAAATGCAGTAATTGGGACGGGCAACCCTGCCTCTGAGCAACATGGACGTAACACACAATATCACACGGGCACGTTGGCCTAGGAGGATAGCAGTTGTGGCAGTCCCAATTGTTGTCGTAAAATGAATTCCACAAGGTTGTTAAGTACAGTGTCAGGTGTATTTTATTACCAGGTTGTGGGCGTGGCTTATTTTGTGAGTGTGGCTTACCGGCCATGTGACCAGGTGGGAGTGGCTTGGCAATCATAGAAACATAGAAGACTGACAGCAGAAAAAGACTTCATGATCCATCTAGTCTGCCCTTATACTATTTCCTGTATTTTATCTTAGGATGGATATGTGTTTATCCCAGGCATGTTTAAATTCAGTTACTGTGGATTTACCAACCACGTCTGCTGGAAGTTTGTTCCAAGGATCTACTACTCTTTCAGTAAAATAATATTTTCTCATGTTGCTTTTGATCTTTCCCCCAACTAACTTCAGATTGTGCCCCCTTGTTCTTGTGTTCACTTTCCTATTAAAAACACTTCCCTCCTGAAGACTAGGGAGTGTCTTAAAGGTCATGTGACTGTCTTAAAGGTGGCCAACTTGACATCACTCACGCCAAGGGTTTTGGTTAGGGTTAGGGTTAGGGTTTTGGTTAGGGTTAGGGTTTGGGTTAGGGTTAGGGTTAGGGTTAGGGTTAGAGTTAGAGTTAAGGTTAGGGTTAGGGTTAGGGTTAGAGTTAGAGTTAGAGTTAAGGTTAGGGTTTGGGTTAGGGTTTGGGTTAGGGTTAGGGTTAGGGTTAGGGTTTTGGTTAGGGTTAGGGTTAGGGTTAGGGTTAGAGTTAGGGTTAGGGTTTGGGTTAGGGTTTGGGTTAGGGTTAGGGTTAAGGTTAGGGTTTGGGTTAGGGTTAGGGTTTGGGTTAGGGTTAGGGTTAGGGTTTTGGTTAGGGTTAGGGTTAGGGTTTGGGTTAGGGTTAGGGTTAGGGTTAGGGTTAGGGTTAGGGTTAGGGTTAGAGTTAAGGTTAGGGTTAGGGTTAGGGTTAGGGTTTGGGTTAGGGTTAGGGTTAGGGTTAGAGTTAAGGTTAGGGTTAGGGTTAGGGTTAGGGTTAGGGTTAGGGTGCCTGGCCTCTCCTCACCTCAAAGAGATGCAATTTCTCTATCTATTTACTATTACTGAACATGCAAAATATACTATTTACTTCTGTGTATATATGCCATTTGTGTACGTACATGTTACACACAGGAACACAAAAATATACATTATCTTCTATATAAAATGTGTATATACACACACACACACACGGACAGCTCTTCTAAAATTATACACATTCATGTATACACATTTGCTGCGATAGGAAAAACATACCCAGTTCTGCGTACCTGACCATACCCATAGCAGCTCCATGATTTCTCCTACCAAGCCATGCACAATTTGTGGCACACACCTATCCTTATAAAGATACAATATTGGCTGTCAGAGAGATCTCATTTGTAACAGACCTCCACCAAGTGGGTGCCTTTGAAAATGTTAAACTACAGTTCCCATCATTACCACACAGTGGGGTGTAGTGGGGTAGGTCTAGACCAGGGGTAGGGAAAGTTGGCTCTTCTATGACATGTGGACTTCAACTCCCAGAATTCCTGAGCTAGCATGATTGGTTCAAGAATTCTGGGAGTTGAAGTCCACATGTCATAGAAGAGCCAACTTTGTCTACGCCTGGTCTAGACCAGTGAGGGTGAACCGTTTTTGGTTTGCATGCCAAAAGGGTGTGTGTGGATATGCTAGCATGTGTGCACATGTCAACATCCCTTCCTTCCCCCACATGCATGCGCACCCCTCATGTGCTGCCCCCTGCATGCTCACAATTGCCCCCCCCCCAATCCAGGCCTCACTGAAACCTGGGACGTGAAAAAATGGTCAAACGGGCAAACTGGAATTCAGAAAACACACTTCGGATTTGCACATTGTGCTGGTTTATTGCATGTGCTGGTGCCTGGAGGCTGTTGGGGTCTGGATGGGGGTCAACAGACTCAAACTCAACCCAGACAAGACGGAGTGGCTGTGGGTCTTGCCTCCCAAGGACAATTCCATCTGTCCGTCCATTACCCTGGGGGGGGGAGTTATTGACCCCATGGGAGAGGGTCCGCAACTTGGGCGTCCTCCTTGATCCATAGCTAACATTAGAGAACCATCTTTCAGCTGTGGCGAGGGGGACGTTTGCCCAGGTTCGCCTGGTGCACCAGTTGCGGCCCTATTTGGACCGGGAGTCACTACTCACAATCACTCATGCCCTCATCACCTCGAGGTTCGACTACTGTAATGCTCTCTACATGGGGCTATCTTTGAAAAGTGTTCGGAAACTTCAGATTGTGCAGAATGTGACCGCGAGAGCAATCATGCGCTTTCCCAGATATACTCATGTCTCTTCAATACTCCGCAGCCTGCACTGGCTGCCGATCAGTTTCCGGTCACAATTCAAAGTGTTGGTTATGACCTATAAAGTCTTACATGGCACACAGAGTTGACCTTCTCTAGGTCCTGTCGACTAAACAATGTTGTCTGGCGGGGCCCAGGGGAAGAGCCTTCTCTGTGGTGGCCCCGGCCCTCTGGAATCAACTCCCCCCGGAGATTAGAACTGCCCCCACTCTCCTCACCTTTTGCAAATTACTGAAAACCCACCTATGGGGGACATAACTGACCCTTAGCTGTTTCATGTTATGTATGATTTAATTGGATGGTATGACTGTTTTTGTAATGGGTTTTTATAATTGTTTTTAAGATTAGATTTGTGCTTTGTATTTTGTTGTGAGCTGTTCTGCGTCTTCGAAGAGGGGTGGCATACAAGTCTAATAAATTATTATTATTATTATTATTATTATTATTATTATTATTATTTATTATTATTTATTAGATTTGTATGCCACCCCTCTCCGTAGACTCGGGGCGGCTCCCAACAGTGATAAAAACAATACATAATGACAAATCTAATAATTAGAATCTAAAATAACAATAGTACATTTAAAAAGTCTAAAAACCCTAACCCAAATATAAAAAACATACATACATACATATTATTAATTGTTATTATTATTATTAATTATTATTAATTATTATTAATTATTATTAATTATTATTAATTATTATTAATTATTATTAATTATTATTAATTATTATTAATTATTATTAATTATTATTAATTATTATTAATTATTATTAATTATTATTAATTATTATTAATTATTATTAATTATTACTAATTATTATTAATTATTAATTAATATCACACGGGCACACTGACCAAGGTTGTCCGATACCGCAACGGACTCAGCTTCCTTCTTCACAGTATGCTCACCAGCTTGTCTTATGGCCTGCAAAGATGGGGCGGGGGAGAAGAAGACCCTGACTCAGCTAGACTTGGCCAAAGAGCTGAATAGCTGATTCCAGCAGGATAAATTCAATAAATCACACTGACCCTCGATTAAGAACGAGCAGAGCCCCAGTAGATCAGAGAAGTGCCCACGCGTATCCCTTCCCTCCGGCGGTTGTGTTCCAAAGAACTGTAAATAACCAGGACAGAGGCATCTGCAGGACGGGAGTCAAAAAAGTCAAAATGGCAGCCGCCGCCCTGCGATCAGAGCCACGGTTCATTCTCCCTGCATCGTGAAACTGGTTAAAATGTGAGTGAGGCCTTCGCAGGTTTGTACAATCAAGGAAATCGGAAGTGAGATTGTGAGGACGGTCGCTGTTTCCCTTATCGACTGCTTCACTTAGTGACTGAGTTTGCCAGGATTATATAATTCCTCGTCACCGTTCCTCGAGGAAGAGGACCTGACATGGGATGCCAAACCCAACCCTAGATGGATCTTTTGCCGGCAATGTGTGAAAAGCACACATAGGCAAACTACAGAGGGTGGACAAATAAATGGAAACACCTTGCAGCTCTTCCGTGGAATCCAGATTTGTGAAACATAGAAACATAGAAGATGGACGGCAGAAAAAGACCTCACGGTCCATCTAGTCTGCCCTTATACTATTTCTTGTATTTTATCTTAGGATGGATACATGTTTACCCCAGGCATGTTTAAATTCAGTGACTGTGGATTTACCGACCACGTCTGCTGGAAGTTTGTTCCAAACATCTACTACTCTTTCAGTAAAATAATATTTTCTCATGTTGCTTTTGATCTTTCCCCCAACTTACTTCAGATTGTGTCCCCTTGTTCTTGTGTTCACTTCTAATCTTTCCCCCAACTATTGTCTTCCCTTTCTCTCACTTATCATATATATTTTCTTTCTTTCATATATCCTCTCCTCTAAGTTCACTTTACCCTGATATATATTACTACATGTCTATTTTTCTTCCTATGTATTTGTGTATTGGACAAATGAATAAATAAATAAATAAAATAAACTAACGTCAGATTGTGCCCCCTTGTTCTTGTGTTCACTTTCCTATTAAAAACACTTCCCTCCTGAACCTTATTTAACGCTTTCACATATTTAAATGTTTCGATCATGTCCCCCCCTTTTCCTTCTGTCCTCCAGACTATACAGATTGAGTTCACTATGTCTTTCCTGATACGTTTTATGCTTAAGACCTTCCACCATTCTTGTAGCCCGTCTTTGGACCCGTTCAATTTTGTCAATATCTTTTTGTAGGCGAGGTCTCCAGAACTGAGCACAGTGTTCCAAATGGGGTCTCACCAGTGCTCTATATAGCGGGATCACAATCTCCCTCTTCCTGCTTGTTATACCTCTAGCTATGCTATCCCCCCTCTTGGTTGCTCTTCTCTAGACTCTTTCTAGAGTCTAGAGAAGACTCTAGAGTCTTGTTTTTTGCATTATGGCAACTAAAACCGGATGCAGTTGGGTCCATCCCTAAGGAGGTTTGCTCAGCTGCTGCGGAAGACCGTATCTGGCATCATCCAAGCTGCTTTCAGCGGGAGAAACAGGTGGAGCCGCGGCTTGCGAGCTCTTTCCAGGGACAGCCATAGATTATGGCTAGTGGCAGAAGGACCTTCAGTGTCCAGACAAGGACGAGTTTATAAAAAGATGGAACACTTTCAGCCCTCCCTCCGTTCAGCGGGCCAGACCCCAGGTGTGCAGTCAGGAGTGGTTAAATTTCATCATTAGCCGTCCCTTGGTAGTATTTACACACACACACACACACACACTCACTTACACACACACTGTTCTTCTTTTGCTCTTTGTTTTGGAACAGGAGGGGGCTCCCGTCACTTATTTGTATTGTATTGGCAGTTCTGTGTTCGCAAAAACTTCATGCCCTCATCACCTTGAGGCTCGACTACTGTAACGCTTTCTACATGGGGCTACCTTTGAAAAGTGTTCGGAAACTTCAGATCGTGCAGAATGCAGCTGCGAGAGCTATCATGGGCTTCCCAAAATATGCCCATGTTACACCAACACTCCGCAGTCTGCATTGGTTGCAGATCAGTTTCCGGTCACAATTCAAAGTGTTGGTTATGACCTATAAAGCCCTTCATGGCACCGGACCAGACTATCTCAGGGACTGCCTTCTGCTGCACGAATCCCAGAGACCAGTTAGGTCCCACAGAGTGGGTCTTCTCTGGGTCCCGTCAACTAAACAATGTCGCTTGGCGGGACCCAGGGGAACAGCCTTCTCTGTGGCGGCCCCGACCCTCTGGAACCAACTCCCCCCAGAGATTAGAATTGCTCCCACCCTCCTTGCCTTTTGTAAGCTTCTTAAAACCCACCTTTGCCGCCAGGCATGGGGGAATTGAGATATTCTTTCCCTCTAGGCCTTTACAATTTTATGCATGGTATGTCTGTATGTATGTTTGGTTTTACAATAGGGGTTTTTAACTGTTTATATTGGATTGGGCCCCAAAGAAGGAAGGCGGGAAAAAGGAGGCAGGGGCAGGGAGGTGCGGCAGTAGGAGTAAAGGGAGCCGCGGCTGCCCCTGCCTCCCCACGGCGCCTCCGGCCAAACGCGCCCCTGGCTTCTCCGCCCTGCCCCATTGCCCGCCCGATCCGCCCCCTCTCCTCCGCCGCCGCCTCCTGCCTTGGGGCGAGCAATCCAGGAGTCCGGGACTGTGTGGCTTTGCGCCACGAAGAGAAAACGGCCGACTTTTCCCTGCTGCCGTTTTCTCTTCATGGCGCAAAGCCACACAGTCCCGGACTCCCGGATCGCTCACCTCTCCGGTCAGCAAAGCCATCTGCCCAGGAAAGCGCCACACTGGCCGGAGAAGCGAGCGATCCGGGAGTCCAGGACTGTGTGGCTTTGCGCCATGAAGAGAAAACGGCAGCAGGGAAAAGTCGGCCGGGCTAACGGGAGGCGGCGCGAGGCCGGGCGCTGGGGACGTCTGGGAGGGCGAGGAGGCTGCGCACTCCACTCTCTCTCCGGCTCTCTCTCGCTCTTTCTTTTTCTCTCTGTTGCTGGCGTGGTGAACGAGAGAGAAAGAGAGAGAGAAAAAAAGGAGGGGAGAGAGAATGAGAGAGAAAGAAAGCAAGAGAAAGAGAGGGAAAGAAAGCAAGAGAGAGAGAGAAAGAAAGGGGGGAAGGAGGGAGAGGGAAAGACATAGAGGGAGGGAAGGAGGGAGAGAGAAAGAGAGCAAAAAAGCGAGGCAGAAAGAGGGATGGAGAGAAAGAAGGGAAGGAAGAGAGAGAAAGAGGGAGGGAGAAATAGAGTGAAATGGAGGAAGAGATATTTTTTTTGTCCAAACTTTTCTTTAGCCCCCCCCCCCCGCCCCCCTCCCGTTCAGTGTTCCCCAGAATTTTGAAAACATGAATAATGTGCCGCGGTTCAAAAAAGGTTGGGAAACACTGCTGTAGACCTCACCTACAAAAAGATATGGATCAAATTGAACGGGTCCAAAGACGGGCTACAAAAATGGTGGCAGATCTTAAGCATAAAACTTATCAGGAAAGAACTCAATCTATCTAGTCTGGAGGACAGAAGGGAAAGGAGGGACATGATCGAAACAATAAGGTTAAATAAGGTTCAGGAGGGAAGTGTTTTTAATAGGAAAGTTAACACAAGAACAAGGGGACACAATCTGAAGTTAGTTGGGGGAAAGATCAAAAGCAACGTGAGAAAATATTATTTGACTGAAAGAGTAGTAGATCCTTGGAACAAACTTCCAGAAGACGTGGTTGATAAATCCAGAGTAACTGAATTTAAACATGCCTGGGATAAACATATATGCATCCTAAGATAAAATACAGGAAATAGTATAAGGGCAGACTAGATGGACCATGAGGTCTTTTTCTGCCGTCAATCTTCTATGTTTCTATGTTTTTACTTTGGTGACTTTCCTGAGATCCAAAAAAAAAAAATAATCAATGCAGACCCAGGAGAAAGTGCGCATCCGCATTTTGTGCCCACGTGGTTCCTGCCATCTTTGTGGGAAGCAGAGCCGGAGGGGGGGCGGACAAGGCCAAGGGAGGCACCAGCCCAGCTCGGTATTTAAGGATGAAAAATTAAACGTCTTTAAAGCACAGTGGGCTACCGATTAACGGTGTCGCCGTTTATGGCATCCGCTTCCGAGAGGCGATGGGAATGGAGGGTGGGGGGGGGGGGGATGACTATCCAGCATTTGGCTGCAATCGCTTTGCTCCAGATTGGAAGAGGTCAAAGGCCACCACCCCTCCCAACAGGGAGGTCGACAGCTTTTGAATTAACATGTGCAAATGAGCATTTAAATGTATGCAAATTGCAGAGCGCTCCTTGGCGAGGGTGAGCGTTAAAAGAAAGGCAAGCAAGTTGGGCCAATGTTTTTAACAATATTATCTCTCTCTCTCTCTCTCTTTCTCTCTCTCTCTCACTTACTTTCCCTCTCTCTCTCTTTCTCTCTCTCTTTCTCTCTGTTTCTCTCTCTCTCACTTTCTTTCTCTCTCTCCCTCTTTCTCTTTCTTTCTCTTTCTCTCTCTCTCTCTCTCACTTTGTCTCTGTCTCTCTCTCACACTCACTTTCTCTCTCTCTCTCTCTCACTCACTTACTTTCTCTCTCTATTTCTCTCTCTCACTTTCTCTTTCTCTCTTTCTTTCTCTCTCTCTTTCTCTCTCTCTCTCCCTCTTTCTCTTTCTCTCTCTCTCTCACTTTCTCTCTCTCTCTTTCTTTCTCGTTCTCTCTTTCTTTCTCTCTCTCTTTCCCACTCTCTCCCTCTTTCTCTCTCTTTCTCTCTCTCACTTTCTCTCTCTCTTTCTCTCTCTCACACTTTCTCTTTCTCTCTTTCTTTCTCTCTCTCTCCCTCTTTCTCTCTCTTTCTCTTTCTCTCTTTCTCTCTCTCACTTTCTCTTTCTCTCTTTCTTTCTCTCTCTCTCTCTTTCTCTCTCCCTCCCTCTTTCTCTCTCTTTCTCTTTCTCTCTCTCTCTCACTTTCTCTGTCTCTTTCTCTCTCTCTCTCTTTCTTTCTTTCTTTCTCTTTCTCTCACTTACTTTCTCTCTCTTTCTTTCTTTCTCTCTCTCTTTCTCTCTCCCTCCCTCTTTCTGTCTCTTTCTCACTTTCTCTCTCTCTCTTTCTATCTCTCTGTGTGTGTGAGAGAGTGAGTGAGAGAGAGGGGGGAGAAGGTGTTTGTTTATGTGTTCCTCTGCCTCTGCCTGTGTGTTCATGTGTTTTAACCACGTCTGTTCAATTTAGTGAAAAAAAACTTTTAAAATGCCGTTAAGGGGAAAGAAAGATTTTGGTGTTCGTACGTCAGAATAGAATAGATAACGTTTCAGACAGATGGTTGTCCAATCTCTTCCTTAAAACCTCCAGTGTTGGAGCATTCACAACTTCTGGAGGCAAGCTGTTCCACAGATTAGTTGTTCTCGTTGTCAGGAAATTTCTCCTTAGTTCTAAGTTGCTTCTCTCGCATGCCAACAGATATTTTATTTATTTATTTCTTGATTTTGTCAAGTACATATTGGAAGTATGCAAAGATATAATAATATTCATATACAAGATACTAGGAAAAAAATAAACATTTGGACAGGGGACGGAAGGCACGCTGGTGCATTTATGCACACCCCTTACTGACCTCTTAGGAATTAGGAGAGGTCAACAGTAGATAGGGAAAAGTTTTGGGGGTCAGGAGAGTCGGGTAGTGAGTTTCCTGCATCAACCACTTGGTTACGTAAAGTCAATATGGCTTTGTGTACCACCTGTGGCACCAGGTTCGCCATCACAGATATATACTTTATTTATTTATTTGTTTTGTCCAATACACAATAATACACAATGAGAATAATAGAGGACACCTTCGAGGAAATAGAATTAGAGAAAGAAGAGAAGAGAAAATATAGGAATAGAATATATCAATGAGAGAATAGAAGAAAGATATAGGGGTAGAAGAGAAGATATAGGAGATATAGGAGAGACAATAGGACAGGGAACGGGAGGCACTCTAGTACACGTATGCACGCCCCTTACTGACCTCTTAGGAATCTGGAGAGGTCAACCGTGGATAAGGGTAAAATGTTGGGGGTTAGGGTATTATTATTATTATTATTATTATTATTATTATTATTATTTATTAGATTTGTATGCCGCCCCTCTCTGCAGACTCGGGGCGGCTCACAACAGTGACAAAAACAATATATAATGACAAATCTAATAATTAGAATCTAAAATAACAATAGTACATTTAAAAAATCTAAAAAACAAGGAACCCCAATATAAAAAAACATATCATGCACAAAAACTACATAGGCAGGGGGAGATGTCTCAGTTCCCCCACGCTTGACGACAGAAGTGGGTTTTAAGGAGTTTACGAAAGGCAAGGAGGGTAGGGACAGTTCTAATCTCTGGAGGGAGCTGATTCCAGAGGGTCGGAGCCGCCACAGAGAAGGCTCTTCCCATGGGTCCCGCCAGATGACATTGTTTAGTCGACAGGGCCCGGAGAAGACCAACTCTGTGGGACCTAACTGGCCACTGGGATTCGTGCAGCAGAAGGCGGTCTCGCAGATATCCTGGTCCGGTGCCATGAAGGGCTTTATAGGTAATGACCAACGCTTTGAATTGTGACCGGAAACTGATCAGCAACCAATGCAGACTGCGGAGTGTTGGAGTAATGATACTACGGAGTCCGGTAATGAGTTCCACACTTCAACAACTCGATTACTAAAATTGTATTTTTTTTACAGTCAAGTTTGGAGCGGTTAATATTGAGCTTGAATCTGTTATGTGCTCTTGTGTTGTTGTGGTTGAAGCTGAAGTAGTCGTTGACAGGCAGGACGTTGCAGCATATAATCTTGTGGGGAATACTTAGGTCATGTTGTGAGCCGCCCCGAGTTCTCGGAGAGGGGCGGCATACAAATCCAAATAATAAATAATAAATAATAAATAAAATGTTTAAGGTGTGTTAAACATGATTAATGATTAAATGTACCTGTGCATTTGGTTTTTCTTACCTAAATGTTTCTTACCTCTGGATTAATTTGTTGGATGATCCATACATTTGTTTCCTTGGCTTTCCACCGATTTCTCAAGAGTCTCCCCCCAACATCAACATTCAAATCAGTCAGTAGAGAGAGGACATATTTCCTCCCGCCTGAAGCTCCCAGAAGATTCGTGTCCTAAAATAGGTTGACAGCCTCTTCCGTGACGAAAAGGAGATGCCCACAGATTCTGGCCACGCAATCTGGCACCCATCCCTCTCTCTCTCTACGGTTGACCATCTGAACGGGCGGCTTCCTTGCCTGGTTGCCGTCATTGACATGCAAATGATTGCATGACAATTAACTCCACTCACGGGTGAAGAGCGATCAGAAAGAGGAGGGGGGCGATAATTCAAGAGGGGCACCACTCCGTCCCCCTTAATTATTCCGCCTCCTCTCCTCCTCGCTCAGGAAGACAAATGTCGTTGTTGAGATTAGCTGCTTGTGCCCCCTTATGCTGCCCGTTCGTCCCCCCATAATGGCCAGGATGTTAATATGTTTTACCTCAGCATATTCTTTCTGTGTTTTACCTCAGCATGTTCTTTCTGTGCTTTACCTCAGCATATTCTTTCTGTGTTTTACCTCAGCATGTTCTTTCTGTTTTACCTCAGCATATTCTTTCTGTGTTTTACCTCAGCATGTTCTTCAATAGA
Source organism: Erythrolamprus reginae (assembly GCF_031021105.1). Taxonomy (NCBI): domain Eukaryota; kingdom Metazoa; phylum Chordata; class Lepidosauria; order Squamata; family Dipsadidae; genus Erythrolamprus; species Erythrolamprus reginae. The sequence continues at coordinate 416,307,676 of NC_091950.1, read as the reverse complement.
GCAGGTTACAAATACGTGGCAGTGGTGGGCCACCATTCCCGGCGCTTCCAGAATGGGCCGGGAGCGCAGGAGTGTGGGAGCACACGCGTGCCAGGCACAGGATTCAGCTTCTGCGCATCTACTCTCCTGCCCCGCAGGCATCTCTCAGCGTGGTGATGGCGCCCTGAAGCAAGTTGTGGACTTCAGGAGCACTCCCAAAGGCCACGACTATCGGGGTGCCATCGCCCGTGTGCCAAGAGTTGCCTGCGATGCAGAGCTCAGGCAGGCCGCTTTTGCCGCTGGCCCCAGTTGCCACTCTAGACACCGCAGTGAGATTTGGCTGCTGAGCATGTGCAGCAGCTGAAATCTCGTGCGCGGATGTCCTGCCGGCAGCAAAAATTGCCGGTTTCTTTCCTTCCATGCATGCGCAAACAGTAATTTTTACCGGAATCATACCGGTTGCACATGCATGGCACGTGTATGCCTGGCAGCAATGGAGCTAAGCTGCATGCTCCATTGCTGCCACCAGAACAGCATTCCCGCCATTCCGGCACATAGCCGATCCCTGGTATGTGGGGACAACAAGCCCCAGGCTTCCCGGCTGTTTGACTGAGAATTCCAAGGTTAACCGAGAACATTTGTTTGTTTGTTTGTTTGTTTGTTTGTTTGTTTGTTTGTTTGTTCGTTCGTTCGTTCGTTCATTCGTTCATTCGTTCATTCGTTCATTCGTTCATTCGTTCATTCGTTCATTCGTTCATTCGTTCATTCGTTCATTCGTTCATTCGTTCATTCGTTCATTCGTTCACTCGTTCACTCGTTCACTCGTTCATTCGTTCATTCGTTCATTCGTTCATTCGTTCCAATATACAATGAAGGTTATAGAGGATACACTTGTAGTAAAATATATCAAAGAAAAAATAGAAGAGAAGATATAGGAATAAAATATATCAATGAAAGAATAAAAGAAAAGATATAGGAATAGAATAGAATTTTATTGGCCAAGTGTGATTGGACACACAAGGAATTTGTCTTGGTGCATATGCTCTCAGTGTAGATAAAAGAAAAAGATACATTTGTCAAGAATCATGTGGTACAACACTTAATGATTGTCAAAGGGGTCAAATAAGCAATGGAGAAACAATCAATATTAATAAAAATCTTAGGATACAAGCAACAAGTTACAGTCATACAGTCCTAAGTGGGAAGAAAAGATATATAAAGTAATATAGGAGAGACAATAGGACAGGAGTCGGAAGGCACGCTGGTTCCCTTATGCACGCCCCTTACTGACCTCTTAGGAATCTGGAGAGGTGGAACAGTTTTGCATTCAGAAGTTGTAGGTGATCCATCATTGCAGGCTTTTAAAAAAAGTCTAAGCAGCCACTTGGCTGTAATAGTATAGCAATAGCATTATAGCAATAGCATTTAGACTTATACACCACTTCACAGTGCTTTACAAAACCTTCTCTAAGTGGTTTACACAGTGAGCCTATATTGCCTCCAACAATCTGGGTCCCCATTTGATCCACCTCGGAAAGGATGGAAGGCAGAGTCAACCTTGAGCTGGTCAGGATCAAACTCCTGGCAGTGGGCAGAATTAATATGCAATAGAAATGGCACATAGACATATATACAAGCCAACACTGTTTAGCTGACAGGACTCGAAGAAAACCAACCCTGTAGGTTTGTTTGTTTGTTTGTTTGTTTGTTTGTTTGTTTATTTGTTTATTTATTTATTTATTTATTTATTTATTTATTTATTAGATTTGTATGCCGCCCCTCTCTGAAGACTCGGGGTGGCTATCAACAATAAAAAAGACAATGTAAACAAATCTAATATTAAAAATAATCTTTAAAAACCCAATTTAAAGAACCAATCATACATACAAGCATACCATGTATAAATTCTATAAGCCTAGGGAGGAAGAGAAAATTTCAATTCCCCCATTCCTGATGACAGAGGTGGGTTTTAAGGAGCTTGCGAAAGGCAAGGTGGGTGGGGGCAACTCTGATATCTGGGGGGAGTTGGTTCCAGAGAGTCAGGGCCGCCACAGAGGAGGCTCTTCCCCTGGGTCCCGCCAGATGACATTGTTTAGTTGACGGGACCCAGAGAAGGCCAACTCTGTGGGACCTAACCGGTTGCTGGGATTCGTGCGGCAGAAGGTGGTCACGGAGATATTCTGGTCCGATGCCATGAAGGGCTTTATAGGTCATAACCAACACTTTGAATTGTGACCGGAAACCGATCGGCAACCAATGCAGACTGCGGAGTGTTGGAGTAACATGGGCATGTTTAGGGAAGCCCATGATTGCTCTCGCAGCTGCATTTTGCATGATCTGAAGTTTCCGAACACTCTTCAAAGGTAGCCCCATGTAGAAAGCGTTACAGTAGTCGAGCCTCAAGGTGATGATGGCATGAGCGACTGTGAGCAATGAGTCCCGGTCCAGGTAGGGCTGCAACTGGTGCACCGGTTGCTGGGAGGTATGTGGCAGAAGGCCGTCTCGAAGATACTCTGGCCCTAAGCCATGTAGGGCTTTAAAGGTAATAACCAATACCTTCAATTGTGACCGGAGACCGATAGAAAGCCGGTGCAGCTTGCAAAGAATTGGTGTAGTGTGGTTTTATTTGGCGCACTCACAACAGCTCACACAGCTGCATTCTGGACCAACTATAGTCTCTGAACACTCTTCAGGACTAGCCCCATGTAGAGCGCATTGCAATTCTCAATCTGAGTATTGTATTGGCAGTTCTGTGTTAGCAAAAACTTCAGAAGAAGAGGATTTAGGAGTAGTGATTTATGACAGTCTCAAAATGGGTGAACAGTGCAGTCAGGCTTTAGGGAAAGCAAGTAGGATGCTTGGCTGCATAGTTAGAGGTATAAAAAGCAGGAAGAGGGAGATTATGATCCCCTTATATAGAGCGCTGGTGAGACCACATTTGGAATACTGTGTTCAGTTCTGGAGAGCTCAACTACAAAAAGATATTGACAAAATTAAAAGTGTCCAAAGACTAGCTACAAGAATGGTGGAAGGTCTTAAGCATAAAATGTATCAGGAAAGACTTCATGAACTCAATCTGTATAGTCTGGAGGACAGAAGGAAAAGGGGGACATGATCGAAACATTTAAATATGTTAAAGGGTTAAATAAGGTCCAGGAGGGAAGTGTTTTTAATAGGAAAGTGAACACAAGAACAAGGGGACACAATCCGAGGTTAGTTGGGGGAAAGATCAAAAGCAACATGAGAAAATATTATTTTACTGAAAGAGTTGTAGATCCTTGGAACAAACTTCCAGCAGACATGGTAGATAAATCCACAGTAACTGAATTTAAACATGCCTGGGATAAACATATATCCATCCTAAGATAAAATACAGAAAATAGTATAAGGGCAGACTAGATGGACCATGAGGTCTTTTTCTGCCGTCGGACTTCTATGTTTCTATGTTTCTTCTTCCTCCTCCTTTTTCTTTTCTTCCCTCTCCTCCTCTTTTTGGAAAATGAAAGCAGAGCCCTAGTCTATTTCTTAAATTGTGGTGAACTTCTGTTGTGATGGAAAAACAAAAGTGTATCTCCTGGAAGAAAATGAATATGTCAGAGAGAATCAAAATCTCCTGGGCTTTGAACAATGTGTCTCTTTAACCATAAGGGTTTCCCATCTTCCTAAGTGTCGCCCGATTCTCCCAACATCAAAGTCTTTATGAATATCTCATGGGTTGCTCCATTTATTTTTTTATTCTTATGTATTTGATAATATGTATACAGTGGTACCTCTACTTAAGAATGCCCCTATTTAAGAACTTTTCTAGATAAGAACCGGGCGTTCAAGATTTTTTTTGCCTCTAATTATTATTATTATTATTATTATTATTATTATTATTATTTTTTTAAATTGGATTTGTATGCCGCCCTCTCCGCAGACTCGGGGCGGCTAACAACAATGATAAAAAAACAACATGTAACAATCCAATTTAATAAAACAACTAAAAACCCTTATTATAAAAACCAAACATACACAGAAATATACCATACATAACTTGTAATGGCCTAGGGGAAGGAATATCCTAACTCCCCCATGCCTGGCGACAAAGGTGGGTCTTGAGTAATTTGCGAAAGACAAGGAGGGTGGGGGCCGTTCTAATCTCTGGGGGGAGTTAATTCCAGATGGCCGGGGCCACCACAGAGAAGGCTCTTCCCCTGGGGCCCGCCAAACGACATTGTTTGGTCGACGGGAGTATTCGACTTAAGTATTCTCCTCCCATTTACTATACACTTGTTACCCTCCAGGTCCTTTTAGACCCGGAGTATAAAAAGGTTGGTTCTAGCTACTGGAATGGTCTTTTTTGAATACTTTTTTCACTAGTATACTAACCTGAACAATTCTGAACACAATGAAATGAAAATTGAAGTGAAAAAATAATGCTTATTTGTTTATTTTGCTCATCACCCCCCCCCCCCCCCCCCCGTGTTTGTGAAATTGTTTTTATTTTCATCTAGATTAGGCTGAACGATTTGACCTTTTTGACCATCTTTGGTATTGGAAAACTAAATTGAACATTTCTGAACACAATGAAATGAAAATTGAAGTGAAAAAAATAATGCTTATTTGTTTATTTTGGTCATAAACGCTCACACACACACACCGTTTTTGTGCAATTTATTTTTTATTTTTATCTCGATTAGCCTGCAAAATCTGAACCTTTTGACTATCGTTGGCATTTGTCATACTAATTTGAACATTATGGACATAATGAAATGAAAATTGAAATGAGAAAAAATGATGTTCGCAAAGATTATACACTTTTGCTCTTCTGGGTCCTTTTAGACCCGAAGTGTAAAAAGGTTGGTTCTAGCTACTGGAATGGTTTTTTTGAATACTTTTTTCACTAGTACACTAATTTGAACATTCCTGATCACAAACAAATGACAAATGAAATTAAAAAAACATGGATTTTGCAGGCTAATCTATCTATAAATTTAAATAATTGCACACAGCAAGGGGGGGCAGGCTTTTCTCAGCAAAATAAACAAATAAGCATTAATTTTTTTCATTTCAATTTTCATATCATTGTGTTCAGAAATGTTCAAATTAGTATACTAGTGAAAAACGTATTCAAAAAGACCATTCCAGTAGCTAGAATCAACACTTTTATACTTCGGGTCAATATGACCCGGAGGTCTACAAGTGTTCAAAACATTTTTTTTCATTTCATTATGTTCAGAAATGTTCAAATTAGAATGCCAATGCCAAAGATGGTAAAAAAATTCTGATTTAGCAGGCTATTCTATCTATAAATTGAAAAAGGTGCACACAGCCGTGGGAGGGAGGCTCTTTTCTGAGCAAAATAAACAAATAAGCATCAATTTTTTTCATTTCACTTTTCATATCATTGTGTTCAGAAATGTTCAAGTTAGTATTTCAATGCCAAAGATGGTAAAAAAAGTAAGATTTTGCAGCCTAATCTAGATGAAAATGAACAAAATGTCACAAAAACGGGGGGGGGGGGCAGGCTTTTCTGAGCAAAATAAACAAATAAGCATTAATTTTTTTCCTTTCAATTTTCATATCATTCTGTTCAGAAATGTTCAAATAAGTATTCAAAAAGACCATTCCAGTAGCTAGAACCAATCCTTTGTTAGACGGTAGGGAAAGCAAGTAGAATGCTTGGCTGCATAGCTAGAGGTATCACAAGCAGGAAGAGGGAGATTGTGATCCCACTGTATGGAGCGCTGGTGGGACCACATTTGGAATACTGTGTTCAGTTCTGGAGACTTCATCTACAAAAAGATATTGATAAAATTAAACGGGTCCAAAGACGGGCTACAAAAATGGTGGAAGGTCTTAAACATAAAACTTATGAGGAAAGACTTCATGAACTCCATCTGTATAGTCTGGAGGACAGAAGGGAAAGGGGGGGACATGATAGAAACATTTAAGTATGTTAAAGGGTTATATATAATTCAGGAGGGAAGTGCTTTTAATAGGAAAGTGAACACAAGAACAAGGGGGCACAATCTGAGGTTACTTGGGGGAAAGATCAGAAGCAACATGAGAAAATATTATTTTACTGAAAGAGTAGTAGATGCTTGGAACAAACTTCCAGCAGACGTGGTTGGTAAATCCACAGGAACTGAATTGAAACATGCCTGGGATAAACATAAATCAATCCTAAAATAAAATACAGGAAATAGTATAAGGGCAGACTAGATGGACAATGAGGTCTTTTTCTGTCATCAATCTTCTATGTTTCTATGTTTGTATATGTTGGTAGTTCCTTGATTAGAGAGAGGGAGGGGCGGCATACAAATCTAATTAATAATAATAATAATAATAATAATAATAATAATAATAATAATAATAATGATAGTGATGGTGATGGTGATGGTGATGGTGATGGTGATGGTGATGGTGATGGTGATGATGATGATGATGATGATGATGATGATGATAATAATAATAATAATAATAATAATAATAATAATAATAATATTGCTTTTTGCTTTGTTTGTCTGGTGTTAATCCCTGCTTATCAGAATGTTGGCTGCTGGAGAGGCTGTTTCTGCTCTTTTTTCTTTCCTGATTGGCTTTTCGATCGTCTCTCTAGAATGGTGTGTAGATGTTATTTACCTCTGTGTGCCTGTTGATGGCTGATTTGCCTGGAGGCCAGACTTCCAGGAATTGCCTGGCATCCTTGCATATGTTGGTAGCTTAGGACACTCACAATTTCTCATTGTCTACCAATTCGGTCTGCTTGAAGATTTCATTTGCCCATTTGAGCCTTTCCTAATTTTTGTAAGTTTAGTAAAAGATCCTATTGTTTGCAGCAACCTGAAGCCGGGAACACTCTTAATAATCAGGAGTTTGGTTGCTCCCTTTCTGGGAGGGGAACCCTGATGATAAATGGGGTGGTGACTTCCCCATTTTAAGCCCCCATTCCCAGGTCGCTGCAGGAGATATAAGGTTTGCAAAAAAGCAAAAACAAAACAAAACCCCTATTGTCCTCCTCCTGACCTTTGAACCCTAAACTCTGCAATTGTATGGGGCCAAAGTGAAGATGGTTTTTACGGTGTGCCCGGAGGGAGGGGAGCAGAGGGGGAGCTGAAAAATTAGACTGAATCAGGAGAAAATGAGTTTTCATTTATCTTGCGATGATGCACGAGGTTACATGAAGACAAATAGCCGTTTCGTAGTCTCCCTTTATCATTGTCAGAGCAATTAATAGGAGGTGGCCTTCGTTACTATGTTGGTGCTAAAGAGAGGCTCCTTTTTACCACCCTACCCCAGGACATGGAGGAGGAGGAGGAGGAGGAGGAGGAGGAGGAGGAGGAGGAGGAGGAGGAGGAGGAAAAGACTTCTACCCTCAAAATGACGCTACGGAGCACTGCACACCAAGGCAACTAACACCAGAACAGTTTTTCCCCCAAATGCCATCACTCTGCTTAACAACTAATTCCCTCACTACTGTCAAACTATTCACTAAGGCTGCATTACTATTACAGCGATCCCTCGATTTTCGCGATCTCGATCTTCGCGAAACGCTATATCGCGATTTTTCAAAAAATAATAAATTAAAAATACTCCCTGTTTTTTTTGCTATACTGTACCATGGTTTTTCTCACCCGATGACGTCTTTTTTTCTATCATTTCTCTCTCTCTTCCTTCCACTCTTCTCTCTCTCTTTCTTCCTCTCTCACACTCTCTTCCTCCCTCTCTCATCTCTTTCGAGGGGGCGGCGGGCGGGCGGGTGCCTACGGGGGACGGTGGCCGCCAGCGCTGGACTCGGCGGTGAGAGGGGCGGTAGCAGCGAGTGAGCGGGCGGGCGGGCGAGTGGCGGGCGGGTGGGTGTTTACGGGGAACGGTGGCCGCCAGTGCTGCTACAGGAGGACTCAGCGGTGAGAGGGGCGGTAGTGGCGGGCGGGCGGTGGACAAGCGGCGGGCGGACAAGAGGCGGGCGGGCGGCGGACAAGCGGCGGGCGGGCGGCGGACAAGCGGCGGGCGGACAGGCGGCAGGCGGGCAGGCGGCGAGCTGTATGTAGCTGTATGTAGTAAAAACACCATGGAAAAGTGGTGCGCATGCGCAGATGGTGTTTTTACTTCCGCACCACTATATCGCAAAAAATCGAGTATCGCGAGGGGTCTTGGAAAGTAACCCTCACGATACTCGAGGGGTCACTGTACTATTAATCTTCCCATTGTTCCCATCGCCCTCTCCTCCCACTTATGATAGCAAGACTGTAACTTGTTGCTTGTATGCTTTACGATTTATATTAATATTCATTGCTTCCTGGTTGCTTATTTATTTTATTTTTTTATTAATTGTGCTTTTATGCCGCACGTTGTCAGAGTGTTAAAATCCCCATTGAAGACAGTTGATTTTTTTTTCATAGAAGACTGACGGCAGAAAAAGACCTCATGGTCCATCTAGTCTGCCCTTATACTATTACCTGTATTTTATCTTACAATGGATATATGTTTATCCCAGGCATGTTTAAATTCAGTTACTGTGGATTTACCAACCACGTCTGCTGGAAGTTTGTTCCAAGGATCTACTACTCTTTCAGTGAAATAATATTTTCTCACGTTGCTTTTGATCTTTCCCCCAACTAACTTCAGATTGTGTCCCCTTGTTCTTGTGTTCACTTTCCTATTAAAAACACTTCCCTCCTGAACCTTATTTAACCCTTTAACGTATTTAAATGTTTCGATCATGTCCCCCCTTTTCCTTCTGTCCTCCAGACTATACAGATTGAGTTCATTAAGTCTTTCCTGATACGTTTTATGCTTAAGACCTTCCACCATTCTTGTAGCCCGTCTTTGGACCCGTTCCATTTTGTCAATATATTTTTGTAGGTGAGGTCTCCAGAACTGAACACAGTATTTTAAATGTGGTCTCACCAGCGCTCTATATAAGGGGATCACAATCTCCCTCTTCCTGCTTGTTATACCTCTAGCTATGCAGCCAAGCATCCTACTTGCTTTTCCTACCGCCCGACCACACTGCTCACCCATTTTGAGACTGTCAGAAATCACTACCCCTAAATCCTTTTCTTCTGAAATTTTTGCTAACACAGAACTGCCAATACAATACTCAGATTGAGGATTCCTTTTCCCCAAGTGCATTTTTAAAATAGTTTTTATTAATTTTCTTCTTTAAAAAGAAACATATATCAAAAGAAAAAAGACAATACAATACAAAGATACAAACATCACAAAACCAATAACAACAAACATTTAAATACAATATATAAACTTATAATTATACTTTATACTTTATGAGGAGAAAAATAAATCATTTGATTTTATATGATGCTGCTCACTTTCCTCATTGCCCGTGTCACAGGTCTACAATACCCTTCCTTAGTAGAGGACTAATGAAAGCTTAGTTAAATTTAGTAGTTTTTAATAAATTTTAAAATATTCCGGAGATCACAATGGCTGTGTTGGCTCTTAATCTATAAATACACCTGGAACTTGCATTTTTAGGACAATTATTGACATATATGTATACATATACATACATACATACATACATACATACATACATACATACATACATACATACATATATATATATGCTGCAACCCAACAGGACCAACAAAGACTTCAGAGGAGAATCAGAACTGCAGAAAAAGCAATTGCTGCCAACCTGCCTTCCATTGAGGACCTGTATACTGCACGAGTCAAAAAGAGGGCGGGGAAAGTATTTACTGACCCCTCACATCCTGGACACAAATTGTTTCAACTCCTACCCTCAAAACGTCGCTACAGAGCACTGCACACCAAGACAACTAGACAACTAGGCATTTTTTTCCAAATGCCATCACTCTACTAAACAAATAATTCCCTCAACACTGTCAGACTTTCTACTAAATCTGCACTTCTATTCTACTAGTTTTTCTCATCATTCCTATCACCCATTTCCTCCCATGTTGACTGTATGACTGTAACTTGTTGCTTATATCCTAAGATTTTTATTAATATTGCTTCTTCATTGATTATTTGACCCCTATGACAATCATTAAGTGTCGTACCACATGATTCTTGACAAATGTATATTTTATTTTATGTACGCTGAGAGCATATGCACCAAGACAAATTCCTTGTGTGTCCAATCACACTTGGCCAATAAAAATTCTATTCTATTCTATTCTATTCTATTCTGTTCTATATGTTTAAGAGAGAGAAAGAGAGAGAGAGATGTATTTGTGTGTGTGTGTATGTGTGTGTAAGAGAGAAGGAGAGGTGTGTTTGTGTGTGTAAGAGGGGAGAGATATGTGTGTGTGTTTCTGTGTGTCTGTGTGTCTGTGTGTGTGTGTGTGTGTGTGTGTGAGAGAGAGAGAGAGAGAGAGAGAGAGAGAGAGAGATAGAGAGATGATGAACGGACATAAAGATAGATAGCTTTTGTTCCTTCCTATTATCTTTCTTCCTTCCTAGTTCAAGATTTATTTTTCTCACCATGTACATGTAGACCTCCAAACTAAGCTTTGTTGTTTTTCTGTGTCATATAATATATGTGGATATATGCATAATTTTGTTTTTCTTTCTTTCTTTCTTTCTTTCTTTCTTTCTTTCTTTCGTCACGCTTATGTAATGCATATTGGAAGTTGAGACACTTTGAGAGCTGTACACAGTGAAATTTCATTTTTAATGTATGCCAACTAGCGTACATTTAAAGTGACAATAAAGTTATTCTAAGTCTAAAAATCTGCAAAAATAATATCTTTTTAAAAAGCAACTTTCCATATCAGAAAGCACTCCGGGCTATATAGATAGTCCTCAACTTACTCATTTAGTGACTGTTTAGCCCTGGAAAAAAAATGACTTACGACCGTATTTCAGAGTTATGATCTTAGTAGCATCCCTACGATCATGCAATCAAAATTCAGATGTTTGGCAACCGATTCATATTTATGATCATTACAATGTCCTGGGCTCATGCAATCCCCTTTTGCGACCTTCTGATAAGCAAAGTCAAGGGGAAGCCAGATTCACTCAACAACTAGGTTACTAACTTGTAAACTGCAGCGATTCGCTTAACAACAGTGGCGAGAAAGGTCATAAGACGGGGCAAACCTTAACAAATGTCTCGGTTCACAGCAGAAATTTTGGACTGTTAAGTTGTGGCCATAAGTCAAGGATTACCTGCAGTGAAAAACCTTCCTTCTGTTGATCAGATGGTACAAATTTTCTCTTCCCAGGCCAAACCTACAGGACCGTCTCCTGCCTCATGTATCCCAGCGGCCAGTCAGGTCCCACAGAGTTGTCCTTCTCCAGGTCCCGTCAACCAGGCAATGTCATCTGGCGGGGCCTACCGGAAGAGCCTTCTCTGTGGTGGCTCCACCCCTCTTGAATCAACTCCCCCCTGGAATTCGTACTGCCCCCACCCTCCCAGTCTTTCTTTTTTTAAAAAAAAATATTTTTATTTGTGTTTTTTTACAAATATGACATACAAGACAAAAGAAAAAACATACATAAAAACATATACATACAACATTTGGGAAATGAAAGTTTCCCCACTTTTTGGATATTTGATCAGAGAATTTCAATTCTTTTACATAATATTAATTTTTGAATTCTTTTATTTGACGTGTTGCTTTGCATAAATTTTTATTTATTTCTTTATTGTTCTTTTCTTTAGCCAATCATAAAATTTTGCCCATGTTTTATAGTAATCTGATTCTTCTTTTCGCTCTGATCTTTTGGATAGCCTGTCCATCTCCGCACTAGTATTTTTTAAATTATTATGTTTTCTTCCGGTATTTTGTCTGTTTTCCACTGTTGGGCATATACTATTCTGGCAGCTGTTAGTATATGTATAACTAGATATCTTACCTCTTTTTCTATTTTTTAATAAAAATACCCAGTAAATATAATTCTGGATTTTTTCCAATTTCTTCATTTACTATTTCCTTTAACCAATTTGTTATTTTATTCCAAAACGTTTTTGCCTGTGTGCATGTCCACCATTGGTGGTAGAACATGCTTCTTTCTTTTTTACACTTCCAACATATTGGAGAGGTTTTTGGAAACATTTTTGATAGTCTTTCTGGCCAGTCAGGTCCCACAGAGTTGTCCTTCTCCAGGTCCCATTAAGCAGGCAATGCCGTCTGGTGGGGCCTACCGGAAGAGCCTTCTCTGTGGTGGCTCCGGCCCTCTGGAATCAACTCCCCCCCGAAATTCGTACTTCCCCCACCCTCCCAGTCTTTTGTAAGTCCTTAAAAATGCACCTTTACCAACAGGCCTAGAGCCCCTGAAATTTTAACATCTACCCCGGCCTATGAAAATATTATAAGAATATGATAAGATGAATGTGGATGATTGGTTTTTTAAATCTATTGGGGTTTTAGAATTTGAATTAAGTTAGATTCACATATTGTTAGTATTGAAGTTTTTAGCATGTTTTAATATTGGATTTCTTATATAACAACAAAAGAGTTGGAAGGGACCTTGGAGTCCAACCCCCTGATGAGGCAGGAAAAACTACAGACATATGGTTGTCCAACATCTTCTTAAAAACTTCCAGTGTTTTAGCATACAAAACTTCTGGAGGCAAGCTGTTCCACTAGTTAATTGTTCTAACTGTCAGGAAATTTCTCCTTAGTTCTGCGTTGCTTCCCTCCTTGTTTAGTTTCCATCCATTGCTTCTTGTTCTACTCTCAGGTGCTTTGGAGAATAGGTTGACTCCTTCTTCTTTGTGGCAACCCCTGAGATATTGGAAGACTGCTATCATGTCTCCCCTTGGTCCTTCTTTTCATTAAACTAGGCATGTCCAGTTCCTGCAATCGTTCTTCATATGTTTTAGTCTCCAGTCCCCTAATCATCTTTTTCACTCTTCTCTGCACTTTTTCTAGAGTCTCAACATCCTTTTTGCATCATGGCGACTAAAACTGAATGCTGTATTGCAAGTGTGGCCTTCCAAGGCCTCATAAAGTGGTGTTAGATTAGATTAGATTAGATTAGATTAGATTTATTGGATTTATATGCCGCCCCTCTCCGCAGACTCGGGGCGGCTCACAACAATGGCAAAAACAGTACATAGTAACAAATCTAATATTTAGCAATCTAAATTACAGTTTTAGGTTAAAAAATTCATAAAAGCAACCCCAATATATATAAAAAACAAGCACACAATCAATCATACACCAAAACAACATGGGCAAGAGATGTTTCAATTCCCCCATGCCTGATGGCAGAGGGGGGTTTTAAGGAGTTTACGAAAGGCAAGGAGGGTGGGGGCAATCCTAATCTCTGGGGGGAGCTGGTTCCAGAGGGTCGGAGCCACCACAGAGAAGGCTCTTCCCCTGGGTCCCGCCAGACGACATTGTTTAGTCGACGGGACCCGGAGAAGGCCAACTCTGTTGGACCTAACCGGTTAATACTTCATGTGGTCTTGATTCTATCCCTCTGTTAGTGCAGCCTAGAACTGTGTTGGCTTTTTTGGTTCTCTTGCCTAAATGTAGAACCTTACTTTTTTCCCCATTGAATTTCATTTTGTTAGATCGTAAGAACCTAAGAAGAGCCCTGCTGAATCAGGCCAAAGCCCATTGAGTCCAGCATTCTGTGTCACACAGTGTCCCACCAATTGTCCATGGGGATCTTGAGTAGAAAGAGAAGGCAAAACCCTCCCTTTCCCTTGACCCCCAACAAATGAGACCCAAGGGAACCCTGCCTGCCTCAACCAACATAGAGGTGGCACATGGACATCCATTTCAATAACCACCGATACACTTGGCATCCATGAATCTGTCTAATCCTGCCTTGAAGCTATCTATTTGCTGCTCTTTGTATTTTGTTATCTCCTCCAATTCCTTCTCTTTTATTTTGCTGTCTCCAGATACTGCATTTATATCTTATAAAACCTGCCCATATCTTTCACAGAGCAAGTTTGGGAGGTATAAAAGAGGTGCTAAGGACTCTTCTACCTACAGATGCTTAAAAACACAACAAACCAGAATATTTTCTGTCTCTCTCCCTCCTCTCCCCCCCCTCCCCCGGTTATTTGGCAAGCGAGAAGTTTTTAGGCTCAGTGTGTTCATCTGGCGGAATCTTGTCTTTACATCCATTTATTCTTCTACCACTGTCTGGCTGCTCCGATATGCTAATCAGTGTGTAAGTATATCCTTTCAAATAATTATCATATATTATACTCTGCTCATCTCTGTATAATTTCCTCATCTGCATAATCGTATTTGACTTCCTTATGAATGTAAAAACCATCTTACCTTGGGCCAGTTAATCTTCATTGATTGAATATCAAATTCATTTGAATATGTTAGCTAAAGCTTTATCACCATACTCCACCCCAAAGAATCAAGGGATGGGGTGGGGGTGGGAGTGGAAAGAAGGAAAGAAGGAAAAGAAGGAAAGAAAGATAGGAACAGAGAGAGGAAAGAAGGAGAAGAAAAGGGAGAAAGATGAAAAAGGGAAGGAAAGAGACAGAGGAAGGAAGGAAGGAAAGAAAGAAAGAAAGAAAGAAAGAAAGAAAGAGAAGGAAAGAAACAAACAAACAAACCAAACAAACAAACAAACAAACAAAGAGAAAGAATGAAAGACAAAATGTATGACAGATAGATGGAAAAAAAACATCAGTTAAGGAGAAACGGAGGAAAGACATAGGGAGGGAAGGAAAGGAAGGAAGGAAAGAAGGAAGGAAAGGAAGGAAGGAAGGAAGGAAAGAAGGAAGGAAGGAAGGAAGGAAGGAAGGAAGGAGGGAGGGAGGTGAAGTTTGCAGTGACGGCACTAAAAAAGTGACTTATGATGTTTTTGCACACCACAAAACTCCATGGTAACATGATCAAATTCAGAGGCTTGGCAACTGACTCATATTGGAACAGAACAGAAAAAAATACTGTAGAATAGAATAGAATAGAACAGAACAGAACAGAACAGAACAGAATAGAATAGAATAGAATAGAATAGAATAGCAGAGTTAGAAGGGAAACCCTACTGTAGCATTTCAGGCAAATGGTTGTCCAATCTCTTAAAAACTTCCAGGTTTTGAGAATTCACAACTTCTGGAGGCATGTTGTTCCACTGTCTAACTGACAGTTCTACCTGTCAGGATTTTTTTTTCTTAATTCTCTCCTTAATTAGTTTCCTTGCTTCTTGTCCTACCCTCAGGTGCTTTGGAGAATAGCTTGACTCCCTCTTCTTTGTGGCAACCCCTGAGATATTGGAAGACTGCTATCCTGTCTCCCCTGGTCCTTCTTTTCATTAGACTAGCTATGCCCAGTTCCCTCGACCAATCTCTATATGTTTTAGCCTCCCATCCTCTAAAGGTGTTCTTATATTATTATTATAATAATGTTATGTTATGTTATGTTATGTTATGTTATGTTATGTTATGTTAGTTACATTATGTTAATGTAACGTTACGTTATGTTATATTACATTACATTATATTATATTATTATACATCCAGTGTTTATGAAGGTTGAGGTGTCCTGGTGTCATGTGACCTTCTGACAAGCAGAATCAGCAGGGAAGCCAAAATCACTTAAGAATCATGACCATAGTGCTTCACTTAGCATCAGTGCAGTGAAGGGCTACAATTTTTTTTACTACTACACTGTGGGCGTGGCTTATTTTGTAGGTGTGGCTTGCTGACCATGTGACCAGGTGGGAGTGGCTTGATGATCATGTGACTGGGAGGGTGGCTTAAAGGTCATGGGACTGGCTTAAAGGTGGCCAACTTGACGTCACTCATGTCAAGGGTTTAGGTTAGGGTGCCTGGCCTCTTCTCGCCTCAAAGAGATACAATTTCCCTCTCTACTTACTATTACTGAACATCCAAAATATACTATTTAATTCTATGTATATATGCCATATGTGTACATATATATTAAACACAAGCACACAAAAATATACATTATCTACTATATAAAATGTATGTATACACACACACACGCACAGCTCTTCTAAAATTATACACATTCAACCTCATTTACTATGATAGGAAAAACATACCCAGAGCCCAGAAGGGGAAAAAAAGAAAAATTCAAAATTTTTCTACCAGTTCTGCGTACCTGACCAAAATATTTCTACCAGTTTGGCGTACCTGACCGTAGCCGTAGGAGCCCATCACTGCATCAGTGGCAATAAAGGTCGTAACATGTGTTGTGGTTGGCTCTGGCCCAGCTCCTGCCCCAGGGAGTGGGGAGGTGGATGCAGGGGAAACTTCAACATGTCACAGGCCTGTGTTATTGCCGACAGAATCATTTCAGAGTTAAGTTTCCTCGGACGAAGAAGAAGGTGGGAGTGACTCGGCAGAGGAGGGCTTGGCACACAGCCCAGGCAGTCAATCTCCCTTATCTTCTATTGATTCAGATGATGACGTTTTGGACCCACGCAAGCGCAGAATTATGCGTAGAAGAGCGCAAGTAAGAACATATTACAGGAGATAAGAGCAGCCACCTGCATTTGGGTGGGGCTCCAGTAATTAGGGCTGACGCTACAAATAGCAGCATGTGGGTTTGGCCATTGTGGAAGAATATCTGATCAGAGTTCGTCAGGACTCCTGTGTTGTCTGGACTTTGTTGCTTTTTCACGCCTTGGAAAACAAAGCAGAGCAACGTGTGTGTGTGTGTGTGTCTCACTTCGTTGGAAGAAGAAGGGGTGTGAAGTTTCTTCACAGCTGCTAGCTAAGTACTTAATGACTGCTTAAGGGGAAATTGTACAAACTACCCGGCTGTTTTGGGAAGAGTGCTCTTTGCAATACAAAAAGAGTGCTTAGTTTATTTTGAATTTTGGGATAAAGAACATTGTTTTGAATTTTCAGACGTGTGTGTGTCTGAAATTAGCACCCTTGAATTTTTGGGAGACTCCTATCAGAGAGGCTGGCAGAACAACATGGGGCCAAACTCACTGAACAACTGTCTCGCTTACCCATGGAAATTTGGGGCTCCGTTGTCGTCACTTGAGAACCCCTTGGAAAGCTGTCGCTAGGGACCATCCCAAGCAAGGCCTTGTTTACTTTGGCTTCAGAGCCAGTTTTGTCCCCTCGTCCCGCCACGAAGGCCTTATTTGGAAATCTGCTGAGCTCCTCTCTCTTCTCCTTGTTCCTCCCCATCTCCCCCACCCGGCCTTCCCCATTGTTATAAATTTTTATAGTTTGACATGCTTTTAATTGGATTCCTTGTCGACTTGTGTCCTATCTAGCAATCCCTGCTTTCCCAACACATGTTTGAAAGGCAGTTTACAAACAAACGCTCTTAATTAATATTAATATCTATCTGAAGGAAAAGGCCTTTGCCTCCCACCTCATCCGGGTTGATCCGGGGCTAATCCGGAGGCGGTCCAGACTCCGTCAGCTCCGCTCTGAACCCTGTTGTCAATTTGCAGATGAGGCTTGGCTGATAGGAATCTCCTAATCACCACCCTCTTTCCCCCGGCCTGCCAGCCCGAGATAGGGACTTCACTGTATTTAAATTTGCAGTGCCGGCTTCTTTAATACAGGCAAAGGCAGGACAAAAAAAGAGAAAAGGAACCAGAACATAAAACTGGAATCACACGAACACACAGACACACAATCAGATTTCCACTCTCCAGTAGGGAAACCTGGTTTTATTTATTTATTAGATTTCTATGCTGCCCTTCTCCTAAAACATACAAACATGGAAACATCGAAGATAGAAACATAGAAACATAGAAGATTGTCGGCAGAAAAAGACCTCATGGTCCATCTAGTCTGCCCTTATACTATTTCTTTATTTTATCTTAGGGTGGATCTACTGTGGATTTACCAACCACGTCTGCTGGAAGTTTGTTCCAAGGATCTACTACCCTTTCAGTAAAATAATATTTTCTCATGTTGCTTTTGGTCTTTCCCCCAACTAACCTCAGATTGTGTCCCCTTGTTCTTGTGTTCACTTTCTTATTAAAAACACTTCCCTCCTGAACCTTATTTAACCCTTTAACATGTTTAAATGTTTCGATCATGTCCCCCCCTTTTCCTCCTGTCCTCCAGACTATACAGATGGACTTCATGAAGTCTTTCCTGATAAGTTTTATGCTTAAGATCTTCCACCATTCTTGTAGCGCGTCTTTGGACCGGTTCAAACCACGTCTGCTGGAAGTTTGTTCCAAGGATCTACTACCCTTTCAGTAAAATAATCTGTAGACAGATTGAGTTCACGGCAGTTGTTAATGTTACGTATTGACAGTTACACATGGTTTCATCCAGGTCCAGCATTTGAGCAGGAGAAAGCTCAAATGCTATTGATTGTTGTGTCTATGTAGGATTAAGTTAACAACTCTTGAAGTCTTTTTGGCAATGTTGTTGCAGTGGTCTTTGGCAGTTTGGAGGAGGAAGAGGAGAAGAAGAAGGAGAAGGAGAAGGAGAAGAGGAGGAGGAGGAGGAGGTGGTGGTGGTGGTGGTGCTCCTTCATGGCATCGGACCAGGATATCTGCGAGACCGCCTTATGCCATAGGAATCCCAGCGACCAGTTAGGTCCCACAGAGTTGGCCTTCTCCGGGTCCCATCGACTAAACAATGTCATCTGGCAGGACCCAGGGGAAGAGCCTTCTCTGTGGCAGCCCCAACCCTTTGGAGCCAGCTCCCCAAAATATATTTGGGGTTTCTTTTTTTGGACTTTTTAATCTAAAACTGTAATTTAGATTTTTAAATATTAGATTTGTTACTATGTACTGTTTTTTACCATTGTTGTGAGTCGCCCCGAGCCTGCGGAGAGGGGCAGCATATAAATCCAATAAACCTAATCTAATCTAATCTAATCCTGGCTACAAATTCAGCTTGGTTCTGTTTGGCATAGTATTGTCCCAGCTATGGCAGAGTACCAAACTGTCATTCAAAGAACATACGGAGAACATTGGCAAATCCCCAGAGAAACTCCACCAAGCCTAACATTTGGTTTCCGACACTGGCCAGCCAAAGGAAGCAGGCCATAATATCAGCAACGGCCCCCATTATCCATCTCGATCGCCTGTCTAATTGATGGCATGGCCCAGGATACTCCACAGAAATTGTAATGGACTTATTGAGGACAGTGTTCATCAGCTGGGCTGCATTAACAGAAGGATGGACTCAAGATCAAGTGAAGTGTTAATACCAGTTTATAAGGCCACACTTGGAATAGTGCATCCAGTTTTGGTCTTATTCTGTCCCTCTGTTTATGCAGCCTAGATGTGTTGGGTTTTTTGGCAGTTGCTGTGTACTTCTGGCTCATATTTAACTGTGTATCTACTAGGAGGACTCTAAAGATCCCTCTCACACTTACTACTATTGGACGAGGTGCCACCTATTCCATTGATGGTGAATCTTTTTTCGCATGGGTTCCAAAAGTGCATGTGTGGATGCTATCACGCATGCGTGAGTGCCGACAGCCATAATTCAATGCTTGTTGAGGATGAAAACGGCCTCCCTCTTTCATTGGAGGCCCTCTGTAGCCCAGAAATGGCCTGTTTTCCAACTTCTGGTGGGCCCAGAAGGCCCGTTTTTCACTGGAGGCTTCCCTGGAGCCTGGAGGTCCTCTGTAAGCTGAAAACACCCTCCCATAGTCTCCATGTGAGCTGAAAATCAACTGGCTGGCATAGAAACATAGAAACATAGAAGTCTGACGGCAGAAAAAGACCTCATGGTCTATCTAGTCTGCCCTTATACTATTTTCTGTATTTTATCTTAGGATGGATATATGTTTATCCCAGGCATGTTTAAATTCAGTGACTGTGGATTTATCCACCACGTCTGCTGGAAGTTTGTTCCAAGGATCCACTACTCTTTCAGTAAAATAATATTTTCTCATGTTGCTTTTGATCTTTCCCCCAACTAACTTCAGATTGTGTCCCCTTGTTCTTGTGTTCACTTTCCTATTAAAAACACTTCCCTCCTGGACCTTATTTAACCCTTTAATATATTTAAATGTTTCGATCATGTCCCCCCTTTTCCTTCTGTCCTCCAGACTATACAGATTGAGTTCATGAAGTCTTTCCTGATACGTTTTATGCTTAAGACCTTCACATGCATGTTGGAGCCGAGCTAGGGCAATGGCTCCGCGTGCCATCTGTGGCATCCGTGCCATAGGTTCGCCATCACTGACCTATTCTATACCTGTGCTTTTGTGTTTTCTTGCCAATTTTTTTTCAGCCACTAATTGATGTTCTGTTGGATAGTGCCCTGTGTTTAAATCTGTCAGTGGTTCTCAACCTTCCTAATGCCGTGACAGTTCGTCGTGTTGTGGTGACACACACCCCCCCAACCATAAGTCGAGTTCCAATTCTCCCAACAGAGCTTTAAACTGATGTATATGTATATGTGTATGTATATGTATATGTATATGTATATAGAAATATAGAAACATAGAAACATAGAAGACTGACAGCAGTCTGCCCTTATACTATTTCCTGTATTTTATCTTAGGATGGATATATGTTTATCACAGGCATGTTTAAATTCAGTTACTGTGGATTTACCAACCACGTCTACTGGAAGTTTGTCCCAAGGTTCTACTACTCTTTCAGTAAAATAATATTTTTCCATTTTGCTTTTGATCTTTCCCCCAAGTAACTTCAGATTGTGGCCCCTTGTTCTTGTGTTCACTTTCCTATTAAAAACACTTCACTCCTGAACCTTATTTAACCCTTTGACATATTTAAATGTTTTGATCATGTCCCCCATTTTCCTTCTGTCCTCCAGACTCGGAATATCAGCAAACAGCCAGTTCCTGCAAACAAAAAATAAAAACAGCAAAGGCACAATATGAACAACACCTTGCAGCGGAAGTCAAAGACAACAAAAAAAGATTCTTCCAACACATCAACAATAAGAAGAAAATCAAAGAAAAAATCGTCACACTAAAAAACGAAGAGGGTAGAGAAATCACAGACAGCAATGACCAAGCACAGCTACTCAACGCCTACTTTGCATCAGTCTTCACACAAAAGGGAACCTCCCTCCAACCAATCTGCAATTTAACTGCAACAAACTGCCCCAGAACCGAACTCAACATAGACAAAAGCACAGTGAGGGACTACCTGAGGGAACTCAACGAATACAAATCACCAGGGCCAGACGGACTTCACCCCAAAGTCCTAAAAGAATTGGCAGACACCATAGCGGAACCACTCCTCCTCATCTACCAAATATCCTGGATCACTGGAGACCTACCGGAAGACTGGAAGTGAGCTGACGTAGTCCCCATCCACAAAAAAGGCAAAAAGACCGACCCAGGTAACTACAGACCAATCAGTCTGACCTCTATACCTGGAAAAATACTGGAGAAAATAATCAATAAACAACTTACCCACTTCCTAGAAACAAACAAGATCATATCCAATAGCCAGCACGGATTCATCAGAAACAAATCATGCCAAACCAACCTCATATCATTTTTCAACACCATAACCAAGTCAGTTGACCAACGCAACTCAGTGGACCTCATATACTTGGACTTCAGTAAGGCTTTCGATAAAGTCAACCACAATCTCCTAATCCACAAACTAGAAAAAATGGAGTAGATTACTACACATGTAGATGGATAAACAGTTGGCTGACCAACCGCACCCAACGAGTTGTCCTCAACGGCACCAAATCCACATGGAAAAAAGTAGACAGTGGAGTACCACAGGGCTCTGTCCTGGGTCCTGTACTCTTTAACATCTTCATCAACGACCTGGACGAGGGAATAAAAGGGGAACTAATAAAATTTGCAGATGACACCAAGCTGGCGGGGGTAGCCAACACCCTTGAGGACAGGCTCAGAGTACAAGAAGACCTAGACAGACTATCACAGTGGGCCCATACCAACAAAATGAGGTTCAACACCGACAAATGCAGAGTCCTCCACCTCGGCAAAAAGAACCCTAGACATACATACAGCCTGGGAGATACCCCACTCAGCAGTAGTGACTGCGAAAAAGATCTTGGAGTCTTGGTGGACAACCAACTAAACATGAGTCAGCAATGTGCAGCAGCAGCCAAAAAAGCCAACTCAATCCTAAGCTGCATCAACAGAGGAATACGCTCCAAGACCAGGGAAGTACTAATACCACTCTACTATGCCCTGGTCAGATCCCACCTGGAGTACTGCATCCAATTTTGGTCACCTCACTACAAAAAAGACATCGAAACTCTGGAGAAGGTGCAAAAAAGAGCAACCAAAATGATTAGGGGACTCGAAACCAAGACTTACGAAGAGAGATTGAGAGAACTGGGTATGGACAGCCTATAAAAAAGAAGGTCTAGAGGAGACATGATAGCAGTTTACAGATACTTGAGGGGTTGCCACGGTGAGGAGGGGGTCTCTTTATTCCCTAGGGCACCAGAGGGCCGGACGAGGAACAATGGTTGGAAGCTGACCAAAGAGAGATTCAACCTGAAGAACTTCCTGACGGTCAGAGCGATCAACCAATGGAACTGCCTGCCAGGGGAGGTGGTGAACTCCCCAACTCTGGACACCTTCAAGAGGAGATTGGACTTCCATTTGGCTGGGGTGCTGTAGGCTTTCCTGCTCAGGCAGGGGGTTGGACTCGATGACCTAACGTTCCCTTTCAACTCTATTAATAAATAAATAAATAAAAAATAAATAAATAAATAAATAAATAAATAAATAAATAAACTATACAGATTGAGTTCATTCATACGTTTTATGTTTAAGACCTTCCACCATTCTTGTAGCCCATCTTTGGACCCGTTCAATTTTGTCAATATCTTTTTGTAGGTGAAGTCTCCAGAACTGAACACAGTATTCCAAATGTGGTCTCACCAGCGCTCTATATAGCGGGATCACAATCGCCCTCTTCCTGCTTGTTATACCTCTAGCTATTCAGCCAAGCATCCTACTTATTATTATTATTATTATTATTATTATTATTATTATTATTATTATTATTATTATTATTATTATTACATTTGTATGCCACCCCTCTCCATAGACTCGCCTGTCTAATTTGCTTTTCCTACCGCCGGACCACACTGCTCACCCATTTTGAGACTGTCAGAAATCACTACCCCTAAATCCTTCTCTTCTGAAGTTTTTGCTAACACAGAACTGCCAATACAATACTCAGATTGAGTATTGTATTGGCAGTTTTCCCCAAGTGCATTATTTTACATTTGGAGGCATTAAACTGCAGTTTTCTTTGCTTTGACCATTTATCTAGTAAAGCTAAATCATTTACCATATTACAGACGCCTCCAGGAATATCAACCCTATTGCACACTTTAGAGTCATCAGCAAATAGGCAAACCTTCCCTACCAAACCTTCCCCTATGTCACTCACAAACATATTAAAAAGAATAGGACCCAGAACAGACCCTTGTGGCACACCGCTTGTAACCTGTCTCTGCTCAGAATACTCGCCATTAACAATAACTCTCTGATGTCTATGCTTCAGCCAGCTGCAAATCCACTGAACTATCCAGGGATTAAGTCCAATCTTCACTAATTTATCTATCAGCTCTTTATGTGGAACCGTATCAAAGGCTTTGCTGAAGTCCAGATAGGCAATATCCACGGCCCCACCTTCATCCAACACCTTTGTGACAAAGTCAAAGAAATCAATGAGATTAGTCTGACATGATTTGCCTTCAGTAAAGCCATGCTGACTTGGGTTCAATAAATTATTGTTTTTTAGGTGCTGATTTATCCTCTTTTTGAGTAGAGTCTCCATCATTTTAACTACAACTGATGTCAAGCTAACTGGGCCTGTAGTTACCAGCTTCTTCTCTACTTCCCTTCTTATGGATAGGCACAACACTGGCCATTCTCCAATCCTCAGGAACATCTCCTGTTAACAGGGATTGGTTAAATAAATCAGTCAGGGGGGTAGCAATGACAAATCTGAGTTCTTTAAGGTCTCTGGTGTGGATGCCATCAGGACCCATTGCCTTATTTGTCTTTAATCGTTCAAGTTCCTCTAAGACATTGGCTTCTAAGATCACTGGAGCTGAATCCGTACAGCTGGAAGAAATGCTATATCCATCTATAGTATTATATTGTAAGGTGTCTTTTGAGAAAACTGAACAGTGACCTCCTTATTCCCATCAATGCATGTACAGTGATCCCTCGATTTTCGCGATCTCGTTCTTCGCGAAACGCTATATTGCGATTTTTCCCACCCGATGACGTCACTCTCTTCCTTCCTTTCTTATCTTTCTTTCTCTCTCTCTTTCTCTATCTTGCTTCTTCCTCTCTCACACTCTCTTCCTCCCTCTCTCATCTCTTTCTTTCCTTCTCTCTCTTTCTCTATCTCTCCCCCTCTTGCTGGCGGGCGGCGGGCGGTGGGCGGGCGGCGGGTGGGCGGGCGAGCGGGGGCATCAGCGAGGAAGACCCAGGGAAGGTTCCTTCGGCCGCCCAGCAGCTGATCTGCTCGGCAGCGCAGCGAGGAGCCGAATCTGGGTTTCCCCTTTGCGTGGGCGGCGGGGAAACCCCGATTCGGCTCCTCGCTGCGCTGCCGAGCAGTTCAGCTGCTGGGCGGCCGCAGCAGCAGCGAGCAGACGAAGATCGGGGTTTCCCCGCCGCCCACGCAAAGGGGAAACCCCGATTCGGCTCCTCGCTGCGCTGCCGAGCAGATCAGCTGCTAGGCGGCCGAAGGAACTTTCCCTGGGTCTTCCTCGCCGCCCACGCAAACTCCACCATCTGCGCATGTGCGGCCATGAAAAAAGGGCGCGCATGCGCAGATGGTGTTTTTACTTCCGCAACCCTACATCGCGAAAAATCGATTATCGCGAGGGGTCTTGGAACGGAACCCTCGCGATAATCGAGGGATCACTGTATTATTCCCGGTACTAAGCTTCGTGATGCTGCAGTTTTTCTTCTTCCTATCACTAATATATCTGAAGAAGTTTTTATCCCCCTTCTTTACAGATTTGGCAATTTCTTCCCCTTTTGAGGCTTTAGCAGCATATATTATCTGTTTCGCCTCCTTCTGTCTCATTGTATACACCTCTCTATCAGCTATACTATCAGCTATCAGCTATACTTCCAGACTCTTTATACCTCCTATAGGCAGCCTTTTTTTCATTGACTATAGCCTTTACATCATTGCTAAACCATAGCAGTTTCTTCTTCCTTTTACCTTTAGTTATTTGCCTTACATACAGTCCATATGTGGTGGACACATCCTGAAACAAAAAAGTATCAGAGGAAAATACATGATTGGCTTCAGGAAATAACAAGAAGGACAATAGAATATACCCCATAATTTCTTCTGTTAGGAATAATTAAAAAACAATATTCAAATAACATCAAATGCTTTACATATAGTGACTACAGTGAGCATTGTACATGCACAACACCGGAACGAAAACCAAGTATCTTCAGACAACAAAATAATAATAATTATATGAAGGTCTTGGCATATTCGGGTTTCCTCCTGTCTGCAAGTTCAAAACCCAGTGAGAGGGTATGGCTAGCTGATGAGGCCAGAACAAGGCTGAAATAGATCTATCCTAGTCTCCCTTAATTTTAAAATTCAGCAAAAAAATATGAGACACACACACACAAACACATATATATATACAGTATATATATCAAGATTAGTGGTGGAGAAATAGCAGCCAAGATAATCAGGCATACAAATCTAAATAATAATAATAATAATAATAATAATAATAATAATAATAATAATAATAATAATTTATTAGACTTTTATGCCACCTCTCCAGAGACTCGGGGCAGCTCACAACAACAATAAAACAATGTACTGTAAGTACAAATCTAATAATTAAAACTATGGCTAAAACCCATTATCTTACAAAACAAGCAATAGTACACAATCAACAATCGATATTACAATCAATATTACAATCAATACAGTTTTATAAGGAGAATAAGCTGATCCTCCCAATCGGCTGTCTATTGAGCTCTGCCGTGATTTTAGGAGCTGCTGTCTTGCGATCCGCTCTAACAATTCGCTTTAGAGTCCGATGGTCTCTCTCAGACAACTTCGACTTTCGACCAGACCTGTGCTTGGCTGAGGACGTTTTCCCTTCTCTTTCAAAAGCAGTCATTATTTTGAGACATGACCTCTTGAAGCGCCAAACATTCGGGCACTTTCTGTTACACTAGCGCCTGCCATTCGAGCACCAACAATTTGACCTCTTTGAAAGTCTGAGAAGTCTGCCATTTCTAGAAGGTTATAACCAATTCCCTTAAACTTCTGTTAAACAAAAAGGTAGTTTAAAAAGAACATATCAAATAACAGAATTAAAAACAAAAAAACATTAAAATATGTCATGCTTTGATTGATTTGAACCTATTCAAACATCATGATTTCAAAAAGTCAAGTGTTTCCATTCTTTTGTCCACCCCCTGTAGGACAGTGGTATGAATGCCATTTCTAGAAGGTTATAACCAATTTCCTTACATTTCTGTTTTAAAAAAAGGTAGTTTTAAAAAACATCAAATAACAACATTAAAATATGTCAGTTTTGATTGATTTGAACATGTTCAAACATTATGATGCCAAAAAAGTCAACTGTTTCCATTTTTTTGTCCACCCCCTGTATATATGTGGACTGATTAACGAGTGAGCTGAAAGGACAAAAAGATTCAAAGTGCTACGATGTTTGGACTAAATGTTATGACTGGACTTTAAAAAATAAGAAGATTCAAGAGACCATGTGAGACGAGGATGTCAGAGTATACGAGCACAAAAAGGCAAAGTGCAAAATGATGAAATATTAAATAAGAACCAGTTAGATTCCACAGAGTTGGCCTTCTCTGGGTCCCGTCGACTAAACGATGTCGTCTGGCGGGACCCAGGGGAAGAGCCTTCTCTGTGGTGGCCCCGACCCTCTGGAACCAGCTCCCCCCGGAGATTAGAACTGCCCCCACCCTCCTTGCCTTTCGTAAACTCCTCAAAACCCACCTCTGCCATCAGGCATGGGGGAATTGAGACATCTCCCCCAGGCCTATATAGTTTATGCATGGTATGTTTGTGTATATGTCTTGCTTTTTAAATACGTTTTTTTTAAGATATTTTATACATTGTTTTTATTATTGCTGTGAGCCGCCCCGAATCTATGGAGAGGGGCAGAATACAAATCTAAATAATAATAATAATAATAATAATAATAATAATAATAATAATAATAATAATCCGGAACTACCATTTACCAGTGGCAAAGAACTGGTGGGATCATAAGCCCGAAAAAGTGGTCGAAAATGAGCAAGCAAAACTATCGTGGGACTTCCGACTTCAGACTGACCGAATTCTGAAGCATAACACACCAGACATCCTGATTATGGAGAAAAAGAAAGCAAGGATCATCGACATCGCAATCCCAGGGGACAGTAGAATTGAGGAGAAGCAGCTAGAGAAATTAGTGAAATACGAAGATCTAAAAATCGAGCTGCAACGACTCTGGCATAAGCCAGTGAAAGTGGTCCCATTGGTCTCAGTGGACATTTGAAAACCATCGGAATTGGCAAAATCTCCAACTGTCAATTAGAAAAGGCCGCTTTACTGAGATCGGCAAACATAATTCGCCGCTACATCACGTAGTCTTAGGTGCTTGGGAAGTGCCCGACTGGTGATGAAATACGAAATCCAGCATAGTGATCTCGTTTGTTGTGTTGTATCGAAACAACAACAACAACAACAACAACAACAACAACAACAATAACAATAACAATAACAATAACAATAACAATAACAATAACAATAACAATAACAATAACAATAACAATAACAATGTACTTAGGTGTGTATCCATATAGACATGTTACTCTGTTTAAATTCCCTCAGAAGTCCCTCAGGAGTTGGGCGGCCTACAAATCCAAATAAATAAATAAACAAATTAAAAAACTGAGGAAGAAATTTTTTTTTAAAAAAAATTAAAAATACTTTGCGTGAACGTTGCCGCCCGTGAGGCCAACCTGCCGATTCTTTGCCCCCTCAGAGTGGAAGAGAGATTTACAACCCTGAGCAAAACGAGGAGGGCCGAGGCAGCAGGAGGAGAACCGACATCGAGGGGGTACAGAGCCGAGTGCATCAGCCTGGCAGAATTTTTTTTTTTTCCCCTCAGCTTCTCGGAGAAGCCGAGCTGAAAATTCATCAACTCTGCATGATTTTTTCCGATTCTGACAGCTAACTTCAATGTGACGATAAATCTGGCCCCAGAGGATATTAAACTAAGACACATGAGCCTGTAATTTTCTGCTGCCACGTGTGAGATGCTATAATGATCAAAAGAAAATGGCTTTCTAACGAGCCCGTCGCCTTTGTGGTGTTTCCTTCATGCCTGCTGCACTAATTGAATCAACCCAGTTCCACTGTATCAATTCTAACTTTGGTATTAGGGTTTAATCAAGCATGGGCAGGACCAGCTTGGGGAGCGGAGGGCCCTTTTGTGCGGTGCCCATCTGCCTCCCCACCGCCCCACGGAGCCCCCCGATGAGGAGCAACGGCTGGGTAGGCCGCCGGGTAGGCACGGCGGCAAGCGGAGGAGTCCTGGCTGGATTACAGTTTGGCGAGCTGGAAAGAGCAGCCTCGGTTTCCCCATTTGGTCACGGCGAGGATTCGGCCTCGGGATGGTTTGGGGGGGGAAGTTGCACAAAGAAGGGAGGGAGGGAGGGAAGGAGAGAGGGAGAGAAGAAAGGAAAGCAAGGAAGGAGAGGAAGCAGGGAAGGAAGGAAAGAAGGAAGGAAGCAAGGAAGGATGGATGGATGGATGGATGGATGGATGGATGGAAAGAGAGGAAGGGAGAGAGAGAAGGAAAAAGAGGAAGGAAAGAAAGAAGGGAGGGAGGGAGAGAAGGAAGGAGAGGGAAGCAAGGATGGATGGGTGGAAGGAAGGAAGGAAGGAAGCAGAGGGATGAAGAGATAGAGAAAAGGAAGGAAGAGGAGGGGGAGGGAGAAGGGAGAAGGGAGGGGGAAGGAGGGAGGAAGAAAGGAAGGAAGGGAAGGGGAGAAGGAAGGGAAAAAGGAGAGGGAGGGAGAGATAGAGAAGGAAGAGGAGGGAGGGAGGGAGAAAGGAAGGAAGGGAAGGATGGAAGGAGTGGGGAAGAAAGGAGAGAAGGAATGAAAGAAGTAAGGTAGGAGAGGGAGGGAGAGAAAAGAAAGAAAGGAGAGGGAGGGAGGGAGAAGGAAGAAGGAAGGAAGGCAGAGCAGAGTAGAGCAGATAACATTTTAATTGTCTATTTGTGGCAAAATCGACAATTGACAGAAGAGAAGATAATATTTGTAGCTCAGGGTTGAGCTGTGGGGTCCTTGGTTGCTTGTTCTCTCGCAAACATCCCATTAATCATACTAGGTAACATCACCAGCGCTGTAACCTAACGAGACCAATCCCCACTCCCTTCTAGTACTGATGAGGTTGCGTAGCTGGGTCATGAAACGTCTGCAGGAAAACAACAACAAGCTCAGAGAGCCACCAAAGGACACTTCATCTCAACCCTGAGCTACACGTATTCTCCAAGGGGGAAAATCACAGCCAGGTTACATTCCATGGACCTGCGGTGGTGTCTTTTCCATCTTGTTTGGGGTTTAGGAGCCTTTTCCTGCCACTTGGACGGGGGCTGAATGCCGGGAAATATGGCCAAGGACAGGCCCCAGCCTGGCTTAGCTGGGCAGAAGAATAGGCCGGCTGCCCTCCCAGCCCTGGGTTCAGGAGAGGCGGACCCAGCACAGCCCCCAAAACAATGCAGGACAGAGACTCCGACAGAAGGCCTCCCCAAGGGTTGTCGCTGCAGCAGCTGCGGGCATGGATGAAAAAGAAGTAGACAGTTTCTGCAACAGCGGGAGGACTTTCCCAGCCCTGTTTCTCCTTCCTTCCTTCCTTCCTTCCTTCCTTCCTTCCTTCCTTCCTTCCTCCCTCCTCTCCTTTCCTTCTTTCTCTCCTTCCTTCTCCCTTTCCTGTTCCTTCCTTGTCTCCTCCCCTTTATTTCTTTCTTTCTTCCTTCCTTCCTTCCCCCTCTTTCCTCCCCTTCTTTCCTTCCTTTTCCTTCCTTCCTTCTTCTGTCTTTTCCTCTCCCTTCCTTCTTTTCTTCTTTTCTTCTTCCTTCTCTCTTCCTACCTTCCTTCCTTCATTCTATCTCTTAGTTCCTTCCTTCCTTCCATCGCCTCCCTTCTTCCTTCCTCTATTCCTTCCTTCCTTTCCCTCCCTTTTTCTTTCCTTCCTTCCATCTCCTTCCCTTCCTTGTCTCCTTCCCTTCATTACTTCATTCCTTTTTTTGTTCCCTCTCTCTCCTCCCCTTCCTTCATTTTCCTTCCTTCCTTCTTCTGTCTTCACCCCTCCCTCTCTTCCTTCTTTCTTCCTTTCTTCTTCCTTCTCCCTTCCTTGTCTATTCTCCTTCCTTACTTTCTTTCTTTCTTCCTTCATTCTATCTCTTAGTTCCTTCCTTCTTTCCTTCCTTCCTTTTATAAACTGGAGCAAGTAAACTTTTTCAGTGCTGTTGTAACTTCAAACAGTCAGTATAATAAATTGTTATATGTCAAAGAATACCTATACCAAATTGTGCGACTGATCCTTAAAGAGACTCCCAATTATTACAGGGGAGTGATAATTCCGAAGACATTTTCACTCATAGGAACAAACGGTTCTCGACTTACAACAGTTCATTTAGTGACCATTCCAATTTACAACGGCTCTGAAAAATGTGACTTACGACCATTTTTCACAGTACAACCTTTGCAACATCCATATGATTCAGACGCTTGGCATGGGGTTCATACTTATGACCGTTGCTGTGTCCCAAGGTCATGGGATCCCCTTTTGTGACCTTTTCACAAGCAAAGTCAAACAGGAAAGGCAGATTCACTCAACAACTGGATTGTTGATATACAAAACGTATCAACTTGATTCACTTAACAACTCTGGCTGGAAAGTTTGTAAAATGAGGCAAAATTCACTTCTTAACAAATATATCATTTAACAACATAAATAGTGATGGGCGAACCCAACGGTGTTCGGGTTCGGCAAGTTCGGATGAACTTTACGCAAAATTTGGCCGAACCCGAACCGAACCCGAACTCGAACCCGAACGGGGAATCCCTCCCACAAAGAGATTTCGGGGGCGGAGCTTTGACGTCACCGGCAGGTTGCTAAGTACGC
Organism: Erythrolamprus reginae; assembly: GCF_031021105.1. Lineage (NCBI taxonomy): Eukaryota > Metazoa > Chordata > Lepidosauria > Squamata > Dipsadidae > Erythrolamprus > Erythrolamprus reginae. The sequence continues at coordinate 416,276,686 of NC_091950.1, read as the reverse complement.
CAAGGTGATCACTTCCTGGATTCCATGGAATCCAGGAAATGATCACCTTGGCGTACTTAGCAACCTGCCAGTGACATCAAAGCTCCGAATGCCGAACACGACCCCAAACTTTGCCCGAAGTTTGAAAAAAATTCGGATTCGGGTTCGGCATACCGAACAACGCAAAATTCATTACGGACCCGAATTGTGCGGGTTCAGTTCACCCATCACTAAACATAAACTTTCCGTTCAGTTGTGATTATAAGTCAAGGACTGCCTGTAGTGTATTTCAACTTATTTCAAGTTGCTGAACTATCTAATATTTTTTGGAGGAGGGGGGTATATTGCACAATTATCTTGTTCATCTGATTCCCACCCAAACTCAGCAAGGAATCGCATTTCCATTGGATTTCACATGATTTGTGAAAAAGAAATTCAGAAATTCAAATACTTACAAAGTTCAAAATTGTGCAGAGTGGTGGGTTTCTTTCATGTGAGGCTGTATGGAAGTGAAAATTGGACTTTGAAGAAACAGAGATTAACAAAGAATGGATGCTTTTGTACTTTGCTTGGGGTTGAAAAGACCCTGGAGAACACCATGGATAGCCAAGAAAACAAATCAATGGGTCAGTGAATAAATCAACTCTCAGTTCTTCAACAGATGTGCAAAGGACCAGACTTAAATTATCCTACTTCAAACACATGATAGGAAGACTCATAGAAACATAGAAGACTGACGGTAGAAAAAGGCCTCATGGTCCATCTAGTCTGCCCTTATACTATTTCCTGTATTTTAACTTAGGATGGATATATGTTTATCCCAGGCATGTTTAAATTCAGCTACTGTGGATTTACCAACCACGTCGGCTGGAAGTTTGTTCCAAGCATCTACTACTCTTTCAGTAAAATAATATTTTCTCATGATGCTTCTGATCTTTCCCCAAGCTAACTTCAGATTGTGCCCCCTTGTTCTTGTGTTCACTTTCCTATTAAAAACACTTCCCTCCTGAACCTTATTTAACCCTTTAACATATTTAAATGTTTCGATCATGTCCCCCCCTTTCCCTTCTGTCCTCCAGACTATACAGATTGAGTTCATGAAGTCTTTCCTGATACGTTTTATGCTTAAGACCTTCCACCATTCTTGTAGCCTGTCTTTGGACCCGTTCAATTTTGTCAATATCTTTTTGTAGGTGAGGTCTCCAGAACTGAACACGGTATTCCAAATGTGGCCTCACCAGTGCTCCAAAGTTACCAAGTTTGAAAACTACTGCATTATAATGTGGATATTTAATGCTCTAATCTTATAACAATGGGGAAACCTGGTTTTTATATCTTTCTAGGCCATGAACTTTACAGGCCCAATTATATAGTCCCTCGGAGAGGGGCGGCATACAAATCTAATAAATTGTTTATTATTATTTATTATTAATAATTATTTATTATTATTATTATTATTATTATTATTATTATTATTATTATTATTATTATTATATAGGCAGTCCTTGGCTTAAGAACTTCTGTTTAAAGACAATTCGAAGTTAGGACAGTGCTGAAAAACGTAACTTGCAATCAGTCTTTGTACTTACATTGCAGTTATTTATTTAACTGCATTATTTATTTGTTTGTTTGTTTGCTTGCTTGCTTGCTTGCTTGCTTGCTTGCTTGCTTGCTTGCTTGCTTGCTTGCTTGCTTGCTTGCTTGCTTGCTTGCTTGCTTGCTTGCTTGCTTGCTTGCTTGCTTACTTACTGTTTTGGTTGGCTGTGGCCCAGCTCCTGCCCCAGGGAATGTGGAGGTGGAGGCAGGGGAAACGTCAACATGTCATAGACCTGTTTTGTTGCCGGCAGAGTCAGGGAGTGCAGTTTCCTCGGACAAAGAAGAAGGTGGGGAGACTTGGAAGAGGGGGGCTTGGCACACAGCCCAGGAAGCCAATCACCATTATCTTCGGTCGATTCGGAGGACGAAGAGTTAGACCCACGCAGGCGCAGAATTATGCATAGAAGAGACCAATTGAAGAAATATTACAGGAGATAAGAGAGGCCACCTGTATTTGGGTGGGGCTCCAGTAATTAGAGCTGCTGATACAAATAGCAGTGTGCTAGTTTGGCTATAGTGGAAGAATATCTGATCGCAGTTCTTCAGGATCGGTGCCTCGCTGTGTCTGAACTTTGTGGATTTTTCACGCCTTTGACACCAAAGCAGAGTAAAGTGTGTGTGTGTTTCACTTTGTGGGAAGAAGGAGGGCTGTGGTGTTTCTTCACAGCTACTAGCTAAGTACTTAAGGACTGATTAAGGGACTTGTACAGCCGACAAGGTTGTTTTGGGGAAGAGTGCTCTTTGCAATACAAAAAGGGTGCTTTGTTTCTTTTGAATTTTGTGATAAAGAACATTGTTTTGAATTTTCAAATGTGTGTGTGTCTGAAATTTGTACTCGTGAATTTTCAGGAGGCTTCTACCAGAGAGCCCAGCAGAACACTTACTTACTTACATTTATATGCCACCCATCTCCTTGTGGACTCAAGGCGGTGAACAACAACAAAATATAATACAAAAGTTAAAACCCCATGATAAAAACACTCATCCATCGATCATACAATAGTTGGGCTGGAGCAAGATGTTGGTGCTCAACAGCCCACCCAGGCCTGCCAGCAAAGCCGTGTCTTTAGGGCTTTTTGGAAGGCCAGGAGAGTGGTGGTGGTGTGAATCTCCAGGGGAAGCTGGTTCCAGAGTGCCGGAGCCACCACCGAGAAGGCCTTCTCCCATGGTCCCACCAGCCAGCATTGTTTGGCTGATGGGACCCAGAGGAGACCAACTCTGTGGGATCTGATCGGTCACTGGAATATGTAAGGCAGAAGACGGTCCCATAAGTAATCTGGTCCTAAGCCATGTAGGGCTTTATACGTAGTGACCAACACCTTTAATTGCTCTCCGAGATCGACCAGAAGCCAATGCAGCTCGTGGAGTGTTGGAGTTATATGGGTGTATCTAGGTACACCCAGTGATGGGCTCCTACGGGTAGGGTCAGGTATGCAATACCGGTAGCAAAATTTTGATTTTTTTTTTCTTTTTTTCCCTTCTGGGCTCTGGGTATATTTTTCCTATCACAGTAAATGAGGTTGAATGTGTATAATTTTAGAAGAGCTGTGCGTGCGTGCGTGTGTGTAGAAACATAGAAGACTGACGGCAGAAAAAGACCTCATGATCCATCTAGTCTGCCCTTATACTATTTCCTGTATTTTATCTTACAATGGATATATGTTTATCCCAGGCATGTTTAAATTCAGTTACTGTGGATTTACCAACCACGTCTGCTGGAAGTTTGTTCCAAGGATCTACTACTCTTTCAATAAAATAATATTTTCTCATGTTGCTTTTGATCTTTCCCCCAACTAACTTCAGATTGTGTCCCCTTGTTCTTGTGTTCACTTTCCTATTAAAAACACTTCCCTCCTGAACCTTATTTAACCCTTTAACATATTTAAATGTTTTGATCATGTCCCCCCTTTTCCTTCTGTCCTCCAGACTATACAGATTGAGTTCATGAAGTCTTTCCTGATACGTTTTATGCTTAAGACCTTCCACCATTCTTGTAGCCCATCTTTGGACCCGTTCAATTTTGTCAATATCTTTTTGTAGGTGAGGTCTCCAGAACTGAACACAGTATTCCAAATGTGGTCTCACCAGCGCTCTATATAAGGGGATCACAATCTCCCTCTTCCTGCTTGTTATACCTCTAGCTATGCAGCCAAGCATCCTTCTTGCTTTTCCTATACATACACTTTATATAGTAGATAATCAGGAGTGTTCAACCCTGTTTTCAACACAAGTGTAAAATAATTAATAGATTTAGTAAAGTTTTATCGCTTTTGTTATTAAAGTTTCAGTTTTAATTATTAATTTTATTTATTCACAATGACGTAAATGTTTCATTTATTTACGTTGTACTTTTTTCTTAAATTTTTTCGTCCTCCTTTTCATTGTTAAAAAAAATTGGTCACCTTGGCAATACATGCCATTGGCTGTGAATTAGCCAACCAGAGTCCTCAAAAACCTTCTTTTTCCCACCCCTCCAATCATGGCAATAAACTTGATCAGCAATTAAATTCAACATTATTCCAGCAAGATGCTAGGTTGATATACCGAGAGAGAGCTGCAATGAAGAGCCCCCTGCAAAGAAAACTTTTGTGTATTGTGTGTGGTGAGGATTCTGCTCCTCTTGAATTTTTCTTTCCAAGAAAGAAGAATTAGGGTTTACAAAAAGACGGGGTGGGGTGGGGACTGGATGACTAAATGTTTGGTACCTGACAGAGACCACCTGCTGCTTTGAAAGCAGTCGGACATCTGTTTATACAATCCAAATATACCGACAGATGCCAGTTTAGCGACTGAAGGAGAAAAAGAGGGAGAGGAGGGAGGGAGGATGGGGAGAAGAGAAAGTGTAAGGGGTAACAAACAACACACATAGACACACATAGACACACACACACACACACACACAAGGTTTACTTGATAGAGGAATGGAAACTGCCATTTAACCACAAAAATGAAATTTGACAGAAGCATCTGATTTCTCAGAGCAAGGAAATCTATGTTCATGCTAAGTGCCTTTATTTTAGATAGAATTCTTTATTGGCCAAATGTGCTTGGACACACAAGGAATTTGTCTTTGGTGCATATGTACACGTTCTGCCGGGCTCTAGGGTATGAGTTTCCCGAAAATTCAAGGGTAAAAATTTCAGACACAGACACACTTGAAAATCCAAAAACAATGCAAGTAGGATGCTTGGCTGCATAACTAGAGATATAACAAGCAGGAAGAGGGAGATTGTGATTCCCGCTATATAGAGCGCCAGTGAGACCACATTTCGAATACTGTGTCCAGTTCTGGAGACCTCACCTACAAAAAGATATTGATAAAATTGAACGGGTCCAAAGACGGGCTACAAGAATGGTGGAAGGTCTTAAGCATAAAACGTATCAGGAAAGACTTCATGAACTCAATCTGTATAGTCTGGAGGACAGAAGGAAAAGGGGGGACATGATCAAAACATTTAAATATGTTAAAGGGTTAAATAAGGTTCAGGAGGGAAGTGTTTTTAATAGGAAAGTGAACACAAGAACAAGGGGATACAATCTGAAGTTAGTTGGGGGAAAGATCAAAAGCAACATGAGAAAATATTATTTTATTGAAAGAGTAGTAGATCCTTGGAACAAACTTCCAGCAGATGTGGTTGGTAAATCCACAGTAACTGAATTTAAACATGCTTGGGATGAACATATATCCATTGTAAGATAAAATACAGGAAATAGTATAAGGGCAGACTAGATGGACCATGAGATCTTTTTCTGCCGTAAGTCTTCTATGTTTCTAATGTTCTTTATCACAAAATTAAAAAAAAAAAAAGCACCCTTTTTGTATTGCAAAGAGCACTCGTCCCAAAACAACCTTGTGGGCTGTACAATCCCCTTAATCAGTCCTTAAGTACTTAGCTAGCAACTGTGAAGGAACGTCACAGCCCTCCTTCTTCCACGAAGTGAGACACACACACTTTACTCTGCTTTGGTTTCAAAGCCGTGAAGAATCAACAAAGTCCGGAAACAGCAAGGCACGGTCCTGAAGAAACAACAATCAGATAATCTTGTACAACGGCGAAGCCAGCACGCTGCTATTTATATCAGCAGCTCTAATTGCTGGAGCCCCACCCAAACACAGGTGGCCTCTCTTATCTCCTGCAATATTTCTTCAATTGGTCTCTTCTATGCATAATTCTTCTGCTTCTGTCTAACACTTCCTCATCCGAATCGACTGAAGATAATGGAGATTGGCTTCCTGGGCTGTGTGCCAAGAAGTCACCCCCACCTTCGTCTTCGTCCAAGGAAACTGCACTACCTGACTCTGTCGGCAATAAAACAGGCCTATGACATGTTGATGTTTCCCCTGCATCCACCTCCACATTCCTTGGAGCAGGAGCTGGGCCAGAGCCAACGACAACAGTACATAAAAGAAAATATAGATTTGTCAAGAATCATGAGGTACAATACTTAATGATTGTCATAAAGGTCAAATGAGCAATGAAGAAACAATATTAATAAAAAATCTTAGCATATAAGCAACAAGTTAGTCATACAGTCCTAAGTGGGAGGAAATGGATGATAGGAATGATGAGAAAAAACTAGTAGCAATAGTAGTTCAGACTTAATAAATAGTTTGACAGTGTTGAGGGAATTATTTGTTTAACAGAGTGATGGCGTTCGGGAAAAAACTGTTCTTGTGTCTAGTTGTCTTGGTGTGCAGTGCTCTGTAGCGATGTTTTGAAGGTAGGAGTGGAAACAGTTTATGTCCAGCATGCGAGGGGTCAGTAAATATTTTCACAGCCCTCTTTTTGACTCATGCAATATACAGGTCCTCAATGGAAGGCACGTTGGCATTAATTGTTTTTTTCTGCAGTTCTGATTCTCCTCTGAAGTCTGTGTCTGTCTTGTTGGGTTGCAGAACCGAACCTGACAGTTATGGAGGTGCAGATGACAGACTCAATGATTCCTCTGTAGAACTGGATCAGCAGCTCATTGGGCAGTTTGAGCTTCCTGAGTTGGCGCAGAAAGAACATTTGTTGTGTTGTGCGTTCTAGTTTTGCTCCCCACAATTTCTGGCTATGTGCAAAGGAAGGACTGTTTACAACAGCACTGCTTCCTTCCTTAATCTTCGGGCCAATCGTCACAGAGGGGGACACTTGGATGGGGAAGTTTAAATCTGCCCAAAATGTCAAGCCAAGAACTTGGTCAAGGCAGAATCCTGCGATTACAGGAGGATAAAAGGAATGGCCCTGGAAAACTTTGGCCAGATCTGGAAAATAAGGAAAAGAGAGTGTAATATATATCTGCTTTGTTTTCTTGGGCGAATGTAATTAATAGCATCATTTCAGGGGGGAAAGGCAGGCAAAATTGGGTGAACTTGAAATTTCATAATTCCCATTACGATTCCAAGGAAAAAAATCCCACGATGTCATTTAGTTATATTTCTTTTCTTTTCTTTCTTTTTCAAATTTTTATTTTTGTTGAAACAGATTTGGGGGGAAAGAGGAGGAGGAGGAAGGGTGAAAAGATGGATGGGTGAAAGGATCGAAGAGAGGGAGGAGGAAAAGAAGGAAGCAAGATGGAGGGATGGAGGCAGGGAGGGAAGGAAAGGAGGGGAGCAGAGAAGTAGGAAGGAGGGAAGGAAGGGAAAAGAGGAGAGAGGGAGGAAGAAGGAAGGAAGGGAAGGAGATGAAGGGAAGGAGATAGGGAGGAGGACAAGGAAGGAGGGAGGGAAGAAAAGTAAGGAAGAAGAGGAAGAGAAGGAAGGAAAGGAGGGGGGAGAAGGAGAGAAGCAGGGGAGAGGAAGGAGGGAAGGGAAAGGAGGAAGAAGAGAGAGGGAAAGAAGGAAGGAATGAGAGCAAGGAGAGCAAGGAAGGGAAGAAGGAGAGCAAGGAAGGAAGGAGAGCAAGGAAGGAAGGAGAGCAAGGAAGGAGAGCAAGAAAGGAAGGAGAGCAAGGAGAGCAAGGAAGGAAAAAGGGAGAGGAAGGGAGGGAGGGAGGAAGGAAGGAAAAAAAATAACTAAGTTCAGGGACATAATGTTTCCTTGGCCTCTTAAATTCACATACACCAGTACAAGTTTACATAGCCCAGAACTTTATTTGGACTTTTTGTTGTTGTTCTTGTTTATCAGAAGGAATTTTATTCAATTCTTTGTCTGTTAAATGCAATAATTTATTGACGTTCGTATCTAGTTTCAGCTTCTATGGCTCTCTGGGTCCATCCAGAACAACAGTAAGTCCATACTGTGCAAAGTCCTGATATGCAGATGAAAAAAAAGAATGAACGAAGGAAAGAAATGGGATAACAACAATTCCGGAACCCCCACGATGAAGATAATCAATGCCCCCTGCCTGCGTGAGGAGCCAAAGAACGCCAGAGCATTGCTAATGCTTCAAGGAGGGGGGGTGGGGAGATGGAGGCAAAATAAATCGAGTCATATTTAAATAGTATTCTTAATTTTGGGTTCCTGACCAAGTCGATAGGAATATTATGGTAAATACAGTTTATGTAAAGCAGACTGATAGTGGCCATAGCTGCACAGCCTGAGGCCTTTCAGAGGCTCCTTTTCCAATCTCAGTTTAATGTGCTATAAAGGGAAAATGTGAAACATGGACAGTCAATGGGTCAACTACGTTCCTTGTAAATTAAATTGGGGCAGGGATCTTCAAACTGGCACCTTTAGGATCTATGGACTTCAACTCCCAGAATTCTCCAGCATAGCTGGCTGGAGAATTCTGGGAGTTGAAAGTCACAAGTCTTAAAGTTGCCAAGCTTGAAGACCTCTGAATTAGGGCTACCAGTTCGGACTGGTGGAAATCCAGAGGAGCAGTAGGATGGAAGCAATGGTGGATGTTTCGTAGTTTGGTGCTACTGTGTCCTGCCCATTCAGGTTTCTGCAGCCCACATATGAGCCGGGGTGGCGCAGCAGGTAGAGTGCTGTACTGCAGGCCACTGAAGCTGACTGTAGATCTGAAGGTCAGCGGTTCAAATCTCATCACCAGCTCAAGGTTGACTCAGCCTTCCATCCTTCCGAGGTGGGTAAAATGAGGACCCGGATTGTGGGGGAAATAGCCTTGCTCTGTTAAAAAATGCTATTGCTAACATGTTATAAGCCGCCCTGAGTCTAAGGAGAAGGGCGGCATAAAAATTGAATAAATAAATAAATGAATGAATGAATGAATGAATGAATGAATGAATGAATGAACGAACGAACGAACGAACGAACGAACAAATAAATAAATAAATAAATAAATAAATAAATAAATAAATAAATAAATAAATCTGGTATTCCTAGCAAATTTCAAATAGAAATGAAACAAAATTTGTGTTTGGTGCTGATGCTATTCATGGTTTTGTAGAGTCCTGTCCTTGGGAGGACTCCTCCTTGATGTTGAAACGCTATCATAAAGAAAAAAAACTTGAGTATGAAGGGAAATATATTGATTGGCCATCATATCTTCAAATTAGAAACATAGAAGATTGATGGCAGAAAAAGACCTCATGGTCCATCTAGTCTGCCCTTATACTATTTCCTGTATTTTATCTTAGGATGGTTTGTTTAACCAATCCTTGTTAACAGGAGATGTTCCTGAGGATTGGAGAATGGCAAGTGTTGTGCCTATCCACAAGAAGGGCAGTAGAGAAGAAGCTGGTAACTACAGGCCAGTTAGCTTGACATCAGTTGTCGTTAAAATGATGGAGACTCTACTGAAAAAGAGGATAAATCAGCACCTAAAAAACAATAAATTATTGGACCCAAATCAGCATGGCTTTACTGAAGGCAAATCATGTCAGACTAATCTCATTGATTTCTTTGACTATGTCACAAAGGTGTTGGATGAAGGTGGTGCCGTGGATATTGCCTACCTGGACTTCAGCAAAGCCTTTGATACGGTTCCACATAAAGAGCTGATAGATAAATTAGTGAAGATTGGACTTAATCCCTGGATAGTTCAATGGATTTGCAGCTGGCTGAAGCATAGACACCAGAGGGTTGTTGTGAATGGTGAGTATTCTGAGCAGAGTCAGGTTACAAGCGGTGTGCCACAAGGGTCTGTTCTGGGTCCTATTCTTTTTAATATGTTTGTGAGTGACATAGGGGAAGGTCTGGTAGGGAAGGTTTGCCTATTTGCCGATGACTCTAAAGTGTGCAATAGGGTTGATATTCCTGGAGGCGTCGGCAATATGGTAAATGATTTAGCTTTACTAGATAAATGGTCAAAGCAATGGAAACTGCAGTTTAATGTTTCCAAATGTAAAATAATGCACTTGGGGAAAAGGAATCCTCAATCTGACTATTGTATTGGCAGTTCTGTGTTAGCAAATACTTCAAAAGAAAAGGATTTAGGCGTAGTGATTTCTGACAGTCTCAAAATGGGTGAACAGTGCAGTCAGGCAGTAGGGAAAGCAAGTAGGATGCTTGGCTGCATAGCTAGAGGTATAACAAGCAGGAAGAGGGAGATTATGATCCCGCTATATAGAATGCTGGTGAGACCACATTTGGAATACTGTGTTCAGTTCTGGAGACCTCACCTACAAAAAGATATTGACAAAATTGAACGGGTCCAAAGACGGGCTACAAGAATGGTGGAAGGTCTTAAGTATAAAGCGTATCAGGAAAGACTTAATGAACTCAATCTGTATAGTCTGGAGGACAGAAGGAAAAGGGGGGACATGATCGAAACATTTAAATATATTAAAGGGTTAAATAAGGTCCAGGAGGGAAGTGTTTTTAATAGGAAAGTGAACACAAGAACAAGGGGACACAATCTGAGGTTAGTTGGGGGAAAGATCAAAAGCAACATGAGAAAATATTATTTTACTGAAAGAGTAGTAGATCCTTGGAACAAACTTCCAGCAGACGTGGTAGATAAATCCACAGTAACTGAATTTAAACATGCCTGGGATAAACATATATCCATCCTAAGATAAAATACAGAAAATAGTATAAGGGCAGACTAGATGGACCATGGGGTCTTTTTCTGCCGTCAGACTTCTATGTTTCTATATGTTTATCCCAGGCATGTTTCAATTCAGTTACTGTGGATTTACCAACCACGTCTGCTGAAAGTTTGTTCCAAGCATCTACTACTCTTTCAGTAAAATAATATTTTCTCACGTTGCTTCTGATCTTTCCCCCAACTAACCTCAGATTGTGCCCCCTTGTTCTTGTGTTCACTTTCCTATTGAAAACACTTCCCTCCTGAACCTTATTTAACCCTTTAACATATTTAAATGTTTCGATCATGTCCCCCTTTTCCCTTCTGTCCTCCAGACTATACAGATTGAGTTCATTAAGTCTTTCCTGATATGTTTTATGCTTAAAACCTCGCACCATTTTTGTAGCCCGTCTTTGGACTCGTTCAGAGCAGATCTGAAAAGAATTTAGTAGAATTTGGTAAAAACCAAAAACAAAACGTAATAGATAAAACCGTGGCAGGACCCGACAGAAAATTTATAACAAAAATTTATACTACCGCTTAAACAATTAGAAACTAGAGGAAACAGTTAAAGAAAACATGATAGCATAGATGAACATTTTTGGATATACCATTCAATTAGAAGACTGGATGGATGGATAGATTGATGGATGGATGGATGGATGGATGGATAGATGATAGATAGATAGATAGATAGATAGATAGATAGATAGATAGATAGATAGATAGATAGATAGATAGATATACTGGTAGATAAATAAGACCTACCTGTTAATGACTTCTTTACCTTCAACCGCAACAACACACGAGTACGTAATAGATTTAAACTAAATGTCAACCGCTCCAAACTAGATTGCAAACAATACAACTTCAGCAGCAGAGTAACTTATGCCTGGAATGCTCTACCTGACTCTGTGGTTTCTACTCCCAACCCCAAATCCTTTAATCTTAGGTTATCTACAATTGACATCTCCCCCTTTATAAGAGATCTGTAAGGGGTGTGCATAAGCACACCATTGTGCCTCCTGTCCTTATCCTACTGTCCTATTGTCCTTTATCATTACTTTTTGTCATTACTTTTCTAATGCTATGCTTTTACAAATTACCATCCTATAATTGTTTGACAAACAATTGTCAGCAAGGGGCGAGTACAAGTGCACTAGAGTGCCTTCCGTCCCCTGTCCTATTGCTCTCCTATATCTCCTATACCTTTCTTCTATTCCTATATCTCTTCTTTTATTCTTTCATTGATATGTTCTATTACTATATCTTCTTTTCTATTCTTTCTTAGATATATTTTACCATGAGTATCTCCTCTATAACCTTCATCATGTATTTTACTATGTGTATATAGATATATACCCACTAAACCCCTCATTGTGTATTGGACAAAATAAATAAATTAAATAAATAAATGTATAAATAAATAAATAAAGTAGTCTTTCACAGCAGCGGATGTAAATGGCGGGTGTAAATTCTAACTCCTTTCGAAGCAGGTCAAACAAATGCTTCTCAAATCCGCCTTCCTTTAAAGGCAACCTCGTCCGTTAATACTGATCTTCTAAATAAAACGCTTCCTGGTTTTGAGTTGCTTTTTTATTGTCCCTTGTAAAAGGAGAAGGCCCCGCTGATGGATAATAGGAAGATCATGGCTTGATAGGTTGTTAGTACCATGCCAAATAGGCTTTTAATTTTCTTAGGCGGTGCAGGGCCTCTCTGGAGCTGAGCATCCATCATTGCCACCAAACTTCACATCCCAATTTTCCCAAAGGGGCTCTCATTGTGAAGAGTCCCCAGCCTGCTTTGTGACTCCAGGCGCTGCTGCATGGCTCTTAGGATGATAAAAAGTCGTGTCGGCAGCAAAAAACGACATGCGGCTAAAGTCTTTAGAGGTGCCAAATTCATTTAGAATTTCCTTCCGGTGACACGGCGTGGTCTTTTTGTCCAATCGCTGGGAGGGAGAACAATTTGAATGGCAGCAGAATAAAACCTCAGAGTTTCATGCAGACAAGCTGACATTTTATTCCTGCAATTACAATTTTTTGAATGAGAGCAAGGGGACACCATCTGAAGTTAGTTGGGGGAAAGATCAAAAGCAACATGGGAAAATATTATTTTACTGAAAGAATAGTAGATCCTTGGAACAAACTTCCAGCAGACATGGTTGGTAAATCCACAGTCACTGAATTTAAACATGCCTGGGATAAACATATATCCATCCTAAGATAAAATACAGAAAATAGTATAAGGGCAGACTAGATGGACCATGAGGTCTTTTTCTGCCGTCAGACTTCTATGTTTCTATGTTTCTATGTTTCTATGAGAGCAGGTTTTATATAACATTTTGCAGGGAAAGTTTACCTTCTAATGCTTTCTCCTTGACTTTTTCCTCCTGATGTATCGCCAGAGAGATGCAAAAATGCAAAAAGAGTATCGTTCTGTCCCAGATTCGAACCTCCCCCCCCCCAAAAAAAAATAAAATGCACGTCACCAGATTTAGTACTAAAAGTTTTACTACTAACAAAAGTCTTAGCAGTTTGAGTCTTTTTAAAAAGAGAGTAAAATCTAACAAAGGCTTCACCACGCTGATTATATCTTAACAGTGGGCCAGAATCCCAAGAATAGGTAAACACAACAGTAATTTCTAGATTGCAGCAAAGTTCCATATCGTAGACTTAACAGAGGTTGACTGGAAGCCCTGAGTTAATTAATTCTGCACTTCTATTTTACTAGTTTTTCTCATCATTCCTATCACCCATTTCCTCCCATGTTGACTGTATGACTGTAACTTGTTGCTTATATCCTAAGATTTTTATTAATATTGCTTCTTCATTGCTTATTGACCCCTATGACAATCATTAAGTGTCGTACCATATGATTCTTGACAAATGTATATTTTATTTTATGTACTCTGAGAGCATATGCACCAAGACAAATTCCTTGTGTGTCCAATCACACTTGGCCAATAAAATTCTATTCTATTCTATTCAGACAAGAATGTGATTCTTTTAAAACACAAGCCACAGATAAGAGCTGCAACAAGATTCTGGAACAAACTGCGTTGTTCTCTGTATTGGAGTGTCATGTGACTCCTCCTTAAATAGCCTGAAGCGATGGCCCAGTAGCCAGCAGTGCTACTCATGAGGAAGCCTCCTCCTGAGTAACCACTCTTGCCTCCTATAGGCCCTGCGAATCCTAGAATCAAGAAGAGGTTCCTCCTCTTTTCCCGAGTCACTCATCTCAGAAGGTGCAAAAGGCCCTGATTGCTCTTCAGCCCTGATACCACATCCTCTTCGCTGTCAGTCTCGGGTGCCAGGAACACAGGTCATTTGTACCGCGCCTCCGCTGAGTCCTCTGGGTCCATTGCTAATGCGCAATGCACAAACGGGCCGCAACAAGTATAAATCTGCAACCTTTTTGTTCATGTGCTACTTTATTTGATACACCAGTAGACACCCATTTAGAACGGATTACTAAAGAGAAGTGCAATGGAGCATTTTGAGGAAAATCTTGACAAGTAAGATTTGGGTTGCTCAGTTTATTATCTGTGCAATGTGAAAAGTTTGGGAGCCATCTCCACATCCAGCTCCTAAGGTTGTTCCACTTTAAATTACACTTAAACCAAAAAGTCCTTCCAGACAAAGAACAGGCCTTCAGTTCAGGCTTCCCAAGACAAAAAGGCCATCCCATGTCTATCACCAACAGGAACACCCTTTATGAGTGAGCTTGTTCTGATGACGCCCTCTTCTATCAAAAGATTTGTTTGCACATTCTGATCACCTAGATTGGCCTATCTATACATCTATTATCTCTGGGACCGCCTTCTGCCGCACGAATCCCAGCGACCAGTTAGGTCCCACAGAGTGGGCCTTCTCCAAGTCCCGTCAACTAAACAATGTCGTTTGGCGGGACCCAGGGGAAGAGCCTTCTCTGTGGCGGCCCCGCCCTCTGGAACCAATTCCCCCCAGAGATTAGAATAGCCCCCATCCTCCTTGCCTTTCGTAAGCTCCTTAAAACTCACCTCTGCCGTCAGGCATGGGGGAATTGAGATATTCTTTCCCCCTAGGCTTCTACAATTTATGCATGGTATGTTTGTATGTATGTTTGGTTTTATAATAAGGGTTTTTAGTTGTTTTAGTATTGGATTGTTACATGCTGTTTTTTATCACTGTTGTTAGCCGCCCCGAGTCCACGGAGAGGGGCGGCATAAAAAACCAATAAATTAATATAATATAATATAATTAATATAATATAATATAATATAATATAATATAATATAATATAATATAATATAATATAATATAATATAATATAATATAATATAATATAATATAATATAATATAATATAATATAATATAATATAATATAATATAATATAATATAATATAATTAATATAATATAATATAATATAATATAATATAATATAATATAATATAATATAATATAATATAATATAATATAATATAATATAATATAATATAATATAATATAATATAATATAATATAATATAATATAATATAATATAATATAATATAATATAATATAATATAATATAATATAATATAATATAATATAATATAATATAATATAATATAATATAATATAATATAATATAATATAATATAATACAATATAATACAATATAAAATATATAATACAATACAATACAATACAATACAATACAATACAATATAATATAATATATCCTCTAGCACAAACTTGGTAACTTTGATATATGTGGCCTTCAATTCCCAGAAATTCTAGAAAGGGAGGGATGGAGTGGAAATGGGTGAGGGAGAGAAAGGAAATGAAAGGAGGAAGAAAGGGAGAGGGAGAGAGCAAAGGAAAAGAGAAAAAGAGAGGAAAGGAAAGTGAAAGAAGGAGAGGGAGGGAGTGAAAGAAGGAAAAATGGAGATGCGCACGCAGTCCCAGATGGAAAAATGGAGATGCACATACATCTCTACGTCCTTGATGTATGCATGCCCATGCAAGATTCGGCTTCTGCGTAAGCGCAGGAAGCAAAATCTCACACGAGGATGCTCATATGCGTGAGATTTTGCCGTTTTTCAGCGGGGGGTGGTTTGCTTCCATGCATGAACGGAACCAAAGAAATAGCTGAATATCAGCAAAATCTCGCACCTGCGAGCATCCTCATGTGAGATTTCGCTTCCTGCAAATGCACAGAAGCTGGATCTTCTGCTGGCGCGCGCATGCCTGTGCGCACTCTGGACACACACATTCACATGCCGATCACTGGGAATGCACCGGGAGTGCTGGCGGTGGGGAGCCCTTCACTGGAAAGGAAGAGAAGAGGGGGGGAAGGAGAGAATGAGAGGAAGAGATAGGAGACAGGGAGAGGGTGGGAGAAAAGAGAGGAAGAGGAGAGAAGGAGGGAGAGAGAAAAGTGAGGGAGACAATGAGAGGGAAAAGTCGAGAGTAGAGAAGGAGGGAAAGAGAAAGGGAGAGAGGAGAAGGGGAAGGAGAGAATGAGAGGGAGAGAGAGGAGACAGGGAGAGGGCGGGAGAAAAGAGAGGAAGAGGAGAGAAGGAGGGAGAGAGAAAAGTGAGGGAGACAATGAGAGGGAAAAGTCGAGAGTAGAGAAGGAGGGAAAGAGAAAGGGAGAGAGGAGAAGGGGAAGGAGAGAATGAGAGGGAGAGAGAGGAGACAGGGAGAGGGCGGGAGAAAAGAGAGGAAGAGGAGAGAAGGAGGGAGAGAGAAAAGTGAGGGAGACAATGAGAGGGAAAAGTCGAGAGTAGAGAAGGAGGGAAAGAGAAAGGGAGAGAGGAGAAGGGGAAGGAGAGAATGAAAGGGAGAGATAGGAAACAGGGAGAGGGCGGGAGAAGAGAGAGGAAGAGAAGGGAGAAGGAGGGAGAGAGAAAAGAGAGGGAGACAATGAGAGGGAAAATTCGAGAGTCGAGAAAGAGGGAAAGAGAAAGGGAGAGAGGGAAGCAGAGAGAGGGAGGGAGATGGATCCTTGTAGGAGCCACAGCTCTGCTAGGGGGTAGAATTATAAGTCTTTGGAAATAATTTCTGCATCCTTCTTCCTTCCAACTTCCCTTTCCCCTACTGCACCCCCAACCCCCCACTCCATTCAATCCCCGGTGCTGTAATTTTTTGAAGGAATTGGCTCATCTTACGTGCAGATAGATTTGTGTCAAGGTGCAGCCGAACAGATAGTCTGGTCTATGCATAGTAAGAGCTTTCACCGAAAGAGGAGATGCCTAGAGCAGGGCCTTATCAATGCAACCTGACTGCCGTTTATCTACTTCTCCATCAAATATGAAAACAGTTCTCCATCTAATGCTTCTATTTTTCTTAGGAAGGTGACGGGTGGAATAATAATTGGGGTCCAGGGTTGAGATGGAAGGGGGGGATTATATTGAGTTGTGAGCTTTGGGGTAGGGGGACAGAGGGGGAGTTCAGGTCAGAAGCAAAAGCACCTTTTTACCAGGCCTGATCCTTATGGATCCTTATGGATAAAACCCACACCTCGGTCCCATTGCTCTGAGCATCTTTGCAAAATGCTGGAATCTAACATCGGCTCATTAAAACATTTCAGAGTTGAATAGTTTTCTGGGGGGGTTTTCCAGGCAAACGGCAGGGTTGCCAAGAAGATGCAGTAAGACCAATGGGACAGCTGAAGCCATAATTAATAATAATAATAATAATAATAATAATTTATTTATTTAATTTATTTTTTATTATTATTATTATTATTGAAACATTTAAATATGTTAAAGGGTTAAATAAGGTTCAGGAGAAAAGGGTTTTTAATAGGAAAGTGAACACAAGAACAAGGGGGCACAATCTGAGGTTAGTTGGGGGAAAGATCAGAAGAAACATGAGAAAATATTATTTTATTGAAAGAATAGTAGATGCTTGGAACAAACTTCCAGCAGACGTGGTAGATAAATCCACAGTAACTGAATTGAAACATGCCTGGGATAAACATATATCCATCCTAAGATAAAATACAGAAAATAGTATAAGGGCAGACTAGACGGACCATGAGGTCTTTTTCTGCCGTCAGACTTCTTTGTTTCTATGTTTCTATGTTTATTAGATTTGTATGCCGCCCCTCTCTGAAGACTCGGGGCGGCTCACAACAACATAAACAGTGTACAAATCCAATTTTAAAAAATCCAATTTAAAACCCATATAATAAAATAATCACACAATCCAATCAAACCATACAACAACCTTGACAATTGGGGGGGGGTGTTAATTTCCCCATGACTGGCGGCAAAGATGCCTTTTTAATAACTTATGAAAGGCGAGGAGAGTGGGGGCAGTTGGTTCCAGAGGGTCGGGGCCGCCACAGAGGAGGCTCTTCTCCTGGGTCCCACCAGACGACATTGTTTAGTCAACAGGACCTGGAGAAGGCCAACTCTGTGGGACCTAATCGGCCACTGGGATTCGTGCGACAGAAGGCGGTCTCGGTCTTCTTAATGGAGTAACAGAGTGGAAGGGACCTTGGAGATCATCTAGTCCAACCCCATCTCAGACAAATGATTGCCCAATCTCTTTTTTAAAACTTCCAGCATTGGAACATTCACAACTTGGATTATTACATGCTGTTTTTATCATTATTGTTAGCCACCCCGAGTCTACGGAGAGGGGCAGCATACAAATCCAATAAATAAACTTCTGGAGGTACAGTGATCCCCCGCTCTTTGCGAGGGTTCCGTTCCAGGACCCCCCGCAACGAGCGGGTTTTCGCGAAGTAGCGCTGCGGAAGTAAAAACACCATCTGCGCATGTGCAGAGGGTGTTTTTACTTCCGCAGCGCTAGCGAGGAGCCTAAGATTGGGGGCGGCGCGGGTGTTTTAAAACATCCCCGCCGACATGAGGGGCTCGCTAGCACACCCCCAAACCCGGGTTGGGGGTTCGGGGGTGTGCTAGCGAGCCTCCCATGTCGGCGGGGATGTTTTAAAACACCCGCGCGACTTTCCAATGAGTCCCGAAGACAAACGCGTTGTCTTCGGGACTCATTGGAAAGTCGCGCGGGTGTTTTAAAACATCCCCGCCGACATGGGAGGCTCGCTAGCACACCCCCGAGCCCCCAACCCGGGTTTGGGGGGTGCTAGGAAGCTCCCATTGTTGGCGGAGACCTTTTAAAACACTCGCGCGGCTTCCAAACCGAGTCCTGAAGCCAAGCGCAGAAGTTCGCCTTTGGCGCTTGGCTTCAGGACTCGGTTTGGAAGCCGCGCGAGTGTTTTAAAAGGTCTCCGCCAACAATGGGAGCTTCCTAGCACCCCCCAAACCCGGGTTGGGGGCTCGGGGGGGTGCTAGGAAGCTCCCCATGATGGCGGAGACCTGTTAAAACACTCGCGCGGCTTCCAAACCGAGTCCTGAAGCCAAGCGCCAAAGGCGAACTTCTGCGCTTGGCTTCAGGACTCGGTTTGGAAGCCGCGCGAGTGTTTTAACAGGTCTCCGCCATCATGGGGAGCTTCCTAGCACCCCCCCGAGCCCCCAACCCGGGTTTGGGGGGTGCTAGGAAGCTCCCATTGTTTGGGGGGTGCTAGGAAGCTCCCAATCGCAGGCTTCAGGACTCGGTTTGGAAGCCGCGCGAGTGTTTTAACAGGTCTCCGCCATCATGGGGAGCTTCCTAGCACCCCCCCCGAGCCCCCAACCCGGGTTTGGGGGGTGCTAGGAAGCTCCCATTGTTGGCGGAGACCTTTTAAAACACTCGCGCGGCTTCCAAACCGAGTCCTGAAGCCAAGCGCCAAAGGCGAACTTCTGCGCTTGGCTTCAGGACTCGGTTTGGAAGCCGCGCGAGTGTTTTAACAGGTCTCCGCCATCATGGGGAGCTTCCTAGCACCCCCCCCCCCCGAGCCCCCAACCCGGGTTTGGGGGGTGCTAGGAAGCTCCCATTGTTGGCGGAGACCTTTTAAAACACTCGCGCGGCTTCCAAACTGAGTCCTGAAGCCAAGCGCCAAAGGCGAACTTCTGCGCTTGGCTTCAGGACTCGGTTTGGAAGCCGCGCGAGTGTTTTAACAGGTCTCCGCCATCATGGGGAGCTTCCTAGCACCCCCCCCCAGCCCCCAACCCGGGTTTGGGGGGTGCTAGGAAGCCCCCCATGCCGGCGGGAAGACCCAGGGAACGTTCCTTCGGCCGCCCAGCAGCTGATCTGCCGGAACGCAAACTCCACCATCTACGCATGCGTGCAGATGGTGTTACTTCCGGGTTGAAAACTCGCGATATAGCCGTTTCGCAATGATCGGGGTCGCGATACCCGGGGGATCACTGTAATTTGTTGTGCTGTTTAATTGTTCCAATTGGCAGGAAATATCTTCTTGGTTCTAGGTTGCTTTTCTCCTCAATTAGTTTCCATCTGTTGCTTCATGTTTTGGCTTCCGGTATATCATTATAACATTTCCCATTCCGTGTATACTTATCTCAATCAAATATTATTCAAGTACGATAATAATAATAATAATAATAATAATAATAATAATAATAATAATAAGAAGAAGAAGAAGAAGAAGAAGAAGAAGAAGAAGAACAACAACAACAACACTCCGAGTCTGCGTAGAGGGGCGGCATGCAAATCCAATTAATAATAATAATAATAATAATAATAATAATAATAACAACAACAACAACAACAACAACAACAACAACAGAACAGAACAGAACAGAAAAGAGTTGAAGGGACCTTGGAGGTCTTCTAGTCCAACCCCCTGCTTAGGCAGAAAACCCTACACTACTTCAGACATATATTTATATTTATATATTTATAAAATATTATATATTTATAAAACATCTACATGACTATCATTTGTTTAACCTACCCTATTCTGTATAAATGAGATTCATATTTATCTTTTGACCCCTGACTGACAGGAGCGTGGGGATAAAGCAAAAAAAGATGGCGCCTGATTAATGTTTGGAACTCCCTGTCACAAGACAGGACTTGAAAGAGAGTCTGAAGAAGTGGAAGAAAGTTAGGTTTGGTGGTTAAATAAATGCCTATGTGTTGTTGGAGGACAAACGTTTTAGGATATTTAATTTAGTAACTGGAACAATAAAGTGTACAATGGGCCAGAATACATAGTTGTGGTTGATTGGAGGAAAGAATGTGGGCTCCTGCCTGAGGCAATCTGTGCTATGATTGGTTGCTGTGGGTGTAAAGGGGGAGTTTCCCTTTCCCCCCCGCCTTTTTCTTCTATGTGACCTGTATGTGATTTACCTCATGATGCTCCTGGTTGCCTGATTATCACACACACACACACACACACACACACACACACACACATATACTAAGAATTGTCCTAAAAATGCGAATTCAAGGTATAGTTATAAATGAAGAGGCAATAGCCTTACGCAAGCAATGACCAAATTAAGCAGCATTATATAAAAGCAAGCATTTTTTAAATGGTGATTTTAATACTCTGATGAAGTCAGTAAGGATTGATGAAAGCTCAGTAATTTTTTAGTAGTTTGAAATAAATGTTAGTTATATGCAACCCCAGTTACTTAATACTGTTGACCACATCTACAGCTGCATTAACTAACTTGAATAGAATGGAATAGAATAGAATTTGGAATACTGTGTTCAGTTCTGGAGACCTCACCTACAAAAAGATATTGACAAAAATGGTGGAAGGTTTTAAGCATAAAACATATCAGGAAAGACTTCATGAACTCAATCTGTTTAGTCTGGAGGACAGAAGGAAAAGGGGGGACATGATTGAAACATTTAAATATGTTAAATAAGGTTCAGGAGGGAAGTGTTTTTAATAGGAAAGTGAACACAAGAACAAGAGGACACAATCTGAAGTTAGTTGGGGGAAAGATCAAAAGCAACATGAGAAAATATTATTTTACTGAAAGAGTAGTAGATCCTTGGAACAAACTTCCAGAAGACGTGGTTGGTAAATCCACAGTAACTGAATTTAAACATGCCTGGGATAAACATAGATCCATCCTAAGATAAAATACAAAACATAGTATAAGGGCAAACTAGATGGATCATGAGGTCTTTTTCTGCCATCAGTCTTCTATGTTTCTATATAGAATAGAATAGAGTAGAGTAGAGTAGAGTAGAATAGAATAGAATAGAATTTTATTGGCCAAGTGTGATTGGACACACAAGGAATTTGTCTTGGTGCAGATGCTCTCAGCGTCCATAAAAGAAAAAGATACATTTGTCAAGAATCATGTGGTACAACACTTAATGATTGTCAAGGGGGTCAAGTAAGCAATGAAGAAACAATATTAATAAAAGTCTTATGATGCAAGCAACAAGTTACAGTCATACAGCCCTAAGTGGGAGGAAAAGGATGATAGGAATGATGAGAAAAATTAGTAGAAATAGAAGTGCAGATTTAGTTAAAAAAAAGTCATTGATTTTATTTATTTATTCATTCATTCATTCATTCATTCATTCATTTATTGTTAGAGTTGAAAGGGACCATGCAGGTCATCAAGTCCAACCCCTTGATGGTTGTTCAGAGGATATTTTAGAAACTCCTTCATCCCTCCTGTTCCCTTTACTTCTTCCCATCCTTCTACATCCTGAACCTGGCCAAACCTAATCAATTTTCCTAGCACATCCTCAACTCCACTCTCCATGCCCCATAGTAAGTAAAAGGACTCAGGAAGCCTCATTAGGAAAGTAAAAATGGAAAGTGAGAAACCTGGGCTAATGTTACGCATTAAGAACACAAAGGTCAGGCTAACCTGCGTGCTTCGTGCATTTATGGTTGATCACCAGGAATTGAAGGCGGAAGATAATTTTCCTTTCTTGCATTCAAGAAGAGATAAAGATGAGAAGAGACAATTAAGGCTAGGAAGGAAGACCCTGACAAGCCCAGACAACGTAAGTGCCCTTTTGGAGATTGTAAAAGTGACTGTCTGAATCTAAAACATAATGAGGAAAAGTGGTCCTGGTTCAAAGGACACGGCCATAGCTGGAGACTTTTCTTTCTCCTCCTTTCTTTAATTTCCTATTGGTTTAATTTCCATTTCTTTAGCTTTTCTATTTCCTACTGACTTGATTTCTCAGGTTTCCTATCACTAACGCTAAGACTCAAAGACTTACACGTAGTCCTTGACTTATGACCACAGCTGAGCCCACCATTTCTGCTGCTAAATGATACAGCTGTTAAACGAGTTTTGCCCCATTTATGTTAAGTGGATCACTGCAGTTCTTAAATACGGGTGTTAAGTGAATCTGGCTTCCCCATTGACTTTGCTTGTCAGAAGGTCACAAAAGGTGATAACATGATCCTGGAATACTGCAACTATCATACTGCCAAACCAGATTACCTCCGGAACCGCCTGCTACCGCACGAATCCCAGCGACCGATAAGGTCCTACAGAGTTGGCCTTCTCTGTGTCCCGTCGACTAAACAGTGTCGTTTGGTGGGCCCCAGGGGAAGAGCCTTCTCTGTGGGGGCCCCAGTCCTCTGGAACCAACTCTCCCCGGAGATTAGAACTGCCCCCACCCTCCCTGTCTTTCGTAAACTACTCAAGACTCATTTATGCCGCCAAGTTATGCATGGTATGTTTGTGTGTATGTTTGGTTTTATTATAAGGGTTTTTAGTTGTTTTATTAATTGGATTTCTACATACTGTTTTTATCATTGTTGTTAGCCACCCCGAGTCTGCGGAGAGGGGCGGCATACAAATCCAATAAATAATAATAATAATAATAATAAAATGTCCAAATTTTGATCACAAGACCATGGGGATGCTTCAACAGTCATAAAGGGGGGAAATGATCATGTCACTATTTTTTAGTGCTGTTGCACTAAATGATTACATTTTTTGGAGTATTTTGTGGAGGGGGAGAAAATACATCTTCTACTCAGTGAAGGGCTACCGGAGAGGGGCGGCATACAAATCTAAATAAATAAATAAATAAAATAAAAATTTTACTACCACACTGTGGGGGTGACTTATGCATTTTGTTTTAACATCTTTCAGTGCAAATTGGGTGCTCTGGGGTGGGGCTCCAAATTTTGCTACCGGAACAGCGTTCCTGACCATTCCCATAGGAGCCCATCACTGCTTATATTCCAAAAAATACAGTACAGTGATCCCTCGATTTTCGCGATCTCGTTCTTCGCAAAATGCTATATCGCGATTTTTCCCACCCGATGACGTCACTCTCTCCCTTCCTTTCTCATCTTTCTTTCTCTCGCTCTTTCTCTATCTTGCTTCTTCCTCTCTCACACTCTCTTCCTCCCTCTCTCATCTCTTTCTTTCCTTCTCTCTCTTTCTCTATCTCTCCCCCTCTTGCTGGCGGGCGGCGGGCGGCGGGCAGGCGGTGGGCGGTGGGCGGGCGGGCGAGCGGGGGCATCAGCGAGGAAGACCCAGGGAAGGTTCCTTCGGCCGCCCAGCAGCTGATCTGCTCGGAAGCGCAGCGAGGAGCCGAATCGGGGTTTCTCCTTTGCGTGGGCGGCGGGGAAACCCCGATTCGGCTCCTCGCTGCGCTGCCGAGCAGTTCAGCTGCTGGGCGGTCACAGCAGCAGCGAGCAGATGAAGATCGGGGTTTCCGCACCGCCCACACAAAGGGGAAACCCCGATTCGGCTCCTCGCTGCGCTGCCGAGCAGATCAGCTGCTGGGCGGCCGAAGGAACCTTCCCTGGGTCTTCCTCGCCACCCACGCAAACTCCACCATCTGCGCATGCACGGCCATGAAAAAAGGGCGCGCATGCGCAGATGGTGTTTTTACTTCCGCAACCCTACATCGCGAAAAATCGATTATCGCGAGGGGTCTTGGAACGGAACCCTCGCGATAATCGAGGGATCACTGTATTTAACAAATAGTGTGAGGGCGTGACCCAATTACCAGCAGCACTATTTATGAGTGACTCTTCTCCTAGCCAATCATTTGTGTCTTTTATATGACCTCCAAACCCTGGCATCCTGAAGTGACTCCTCCTCTTCTCCTGATTCACTTAGCTCTGGAAATGCTAACTCATTCCTGACAGGAAGTGCTAACTCACTCATGCCAGGAAGTGCTGAAGGCTCTTGCTGTCATTCCATCCCTGACCCCTCACTGTCACTCTCAGGGGCTGGGAATACATGATTCCTGCCTTGCCCCTCCACAGTCTCTGTGTCCTCGGATTCCATAACTATTTGCGCAGGATGCAAGCGAACCATCACAGAAGGTTTGCCATCCCTCCCTACAAACCTCAGAATTGTCTCTAGCGGCTAAAAAAGGACAGACATTGAAAGCAGAAAGCAGATCCATTTGTTCCAGTTTAAGTATCAACGAAAGCCTAGATCTTTCTCCTCCTTTAATGCCTGTAGGTTGTAAGCTCCTGATCTTCCCCGGCAGCTTACAATCTTTGAACACAAATATATCTTTAAGAATTGGAGAGCCGAGACAAGAAATCTCCCAGGCATTAGATGAAAAGGGCAAGACCCTTTGGATTATTATAACCATTTAGTTTAGCCTGCGCGAGGCTAGCAGGACAGAAAGCTTTACTTAATCAGGCGCCGTTTTCCTGCCCGCCCCTCTGTCAAAGCCATTTTATGCCTTCTGCTTCGCTTAAGGCAACTCCCACCCACCCAAACTTTCTTTTCTTGAGAATCTTTTATTTTTTCTTACTGTTTCTAAACTTCTGGCGAAAGAATCCGATTCCTCCCAGCTTTGGAAGCAAGGAGGAATTTTCACAAGGGTTGGGAATTATCTATGTGGTCACTAAAAGTTGAAAATGACTCCTTTGTTTATTTTGATTTTAATCCAGCCTTTATTGTTGTTTATAAATAAGTCAAGGTGGTTAACATGCCCAGGTGGGGGTTCCTACTAACTGCCGCTTCCAGTATGATGTGCGCATAGTTCCGGGGGGCCAGCGTGAAGGCATGCAGCCCTCCCCCAGTGGGTCGACCTCTAGGGAGGCACAGTATGCCATAATTGCCGCAGAGAGAAAGTTTTCTCGATGAGACAACCTCGAATGTATCAAGATCTCTCCTTTTATTGTATTTTACTTTTCCTGACATGTGGTACAGAATAACCAATTCTCGAACGCCACATACATTAAGCCATCCCCCAACTACCATTCAGTCATGCACCATATAAGGCAATCTCCTTGTGACTTCCCTATAGGTAATTAACGGAAGCTCCATTCTTTGCCCTTTCCTGGATTGTGTGTTTACTGGTGATTGAGAGTAAGTTAGCTATAGGTTTTGGAAGTTAGCTATAGGTTTTGGAAGTTAGCTATAGGTTTTCTTCATGTTGTATATCAAGTTAATTGTTTTCCACATGGCCATGGATTCTGCAGCTTGCTTACTCAGCCTGGACTCTTGCTTCCTTTCAATAGAGGAAGAATTAAGGTTTTATACAGTACCCATTAGGCTTAAAACATCACTCTCCAGTAATATTTTATTCCTAAATTTCAGTGCCTATAAACCTATGATTACAACACCAGCGGGCAGGCACACATATCCCGGCGATATTTTACTTCTGCGCATGTTCAGGAAGCAAAACCTTACAAGAGGACTCACGCGTGCATGAGATTTCAGGGATTATTTTTGCCTCTGCACATGCGCAGAAGCAAAACATTGCCAAAATCCCTCTTGCACACATGTCCTCTCACGAGATTTTGCTTCCTGCGCATGCGCAGAAGCAAAATCTCACCAGGACATGTGCAATGTATGCACACAAGTCACCCAGAGCTGCGCATGCATCACCATTTTTACTACCGGTGCACAGTGTGGCCTGTACAGGTAAGGAACCTAATACTGAACATGCCCAATGTTCCTTCTTTCCTCCTATTTTCCCCACAATAATGGCCCAAAGTCGCTCCACTCGCTTTCATGCCTAAGGCAGCACTAGAACTCACTGTCTCCGGGTGATTGGCCCAAAGTTACCCAGGCAGCCTTCACACCTAGGGCAGGATTACTACTCCAGGTCTCCGGGTGATTGGCCCAAACTCACTCAGCTAGCTTTCTTGCCTAAAGTGGAACTAGAACTCACCGTCTCCCGGTGATTGGCTCAAAGTCACTCAGCTGGCTTCCATACCTAAGGCAGAACTAGAACTCACCATCTCCTGGTGATTGGCCCAACCACCCAACTGGTTCAACCTGATGACATATAATCAATCAATCAGTCAAAGGTGGCACAAGCCCAATATTTTTAGGAACAAAGTGGACATTTTCTGTGTTCAACCGTTGAAGATAATTTTTCTGTATATCAAAGGTGTTGCCACAAAGAAGGATTCAACCTATTCTCCAAAGCACCTGAGGGTAGAACAAGAAGCAATGGGTGGAAACTAAACAAGGAGAGAAGTAACTTAGAACTAAGGAGACATTTCTTGACAGTTGGAACAATTAATCAGTGGAACAACTTGCCTCCAGACATTGTTGCGGCCCTATCTGGACCGGGACTCATTGCTCACAGTCACTCATGCCCTCATCACCTCAAGGTTCGACTACTGTAATGCTCTCTACATGGGGCTACCTTTGAAAAGTGTTCGGAAACTTCAGATCGTGCAGAATGCAGCTGCGAGAGCGGTCATGGGCTTACCTAAGTATGCCCATGTTTCACCATCACTCCGCAACCTGCATTGGCTGCCGATCAATTTCCTGTCACAATTCAAAGTGTTGGTTATGACCTTTAAAGCCCTTCATGGCACTGGACCAGAATATCTCCAAGACCGCCTTCTGCCGCACGAATCCCAGTGACCGATTAGGTCCCACAGAGTGGGCCTTCTCCGGGTCCCATCAACTAAACAATGTCGGTTGGCGGGCCCCAGGGGAAGAGCCTTCTCTGTGGCGGCCCCAACCCTCTGGAACCAACTCCCCCCAGAGATTAGAACTGCCCCTACTCTCCCTGCCTTCCGTAAACTCCTTAAAACCCACCTTTGTCATCAGGCATGGGGGAACTGAAACACCTCCCCCGGGCATGTACATTTTATGTATGGTATGTTTGAGTGTGTGTTTGTTAGCAAATGGGGTTCTTTTAAATATTTTAAATTATATTTGGATTTGTTATAAACTGTTGTGTTATGCTGTGAGCCGCCCCGAGTCTGCGGAGAGGGGCGGCATACAAATCTAAATAATAAATAAATAAATAAATTGTGAATGCTCCAACACTGGAAGTTTTTAAGAAGGTGTTGGATAACCATCTGTCTGAAATAGTGTAGGGTTTCCTGCCTAGGCAGGGGGTTGGACTAAAAGACCTCCAAGGTACCGTCCAACTGTTGTTGTTGTTGTTGTTGTTGTTGTTGTTGTTGTTGTTGTTGTTGTCATGGTGCACCCCCACAGCTATGGATGGCCTCTCCAAGGGGATGCAACAAGAAAAAAATTGGGGGAGAAGAAGAGGTTGTTACAGGAGTGGTACTATTTAAAAATTTTATGTATTGATCCACAGCTCAAGATAGACTAGCATGGACAGCATCTGATAATTGTCAGCTGGCGGGACCTCGGGGAAGAGTCTCCTCTGTGGTGGCTCCGACCCTTTGGAACCAACTGCCTGCAGAGATCCGCATTATCTCCACCCTACCGGTCTTCCGGAAAACCGTTAAGACCTGGCTTTTCTGGCAGGCCTGGAATTAGGCTGATTGTAAGTATGTATGTTTTTATATTATTGTTATTACTGATTTTTATTATTAGATTTTAACTCTTTTCATTGTTGTTGTATTTATCCCGATTCTTAGCCGCTCAGAGTCCATTTGGAGTGAGTGGCATATAAATACAATAGATAAATAAATAAATTGGGCAACATCACTGCACATGTCCATTGACAGATCTGGCAGGACAAGTATGGAAACTATTTCATTTTTCCCATACTGGCATGGAGAGCATGAACCTCTTCATATCCTGGGTGCCTTCACTGCCAAAGGCATCTCAGCTTTAAAAGAAAAAAATCATGAAAATGATTAAACCCAAATGTTCTGTTGATACAGTTGTTAGCATGAGTTGCAAACCAATTTACACCCTTTTTCGCCACAGTTGTTAAATGAACTATTACAGTTGTTAAGTGAATCATGTGGTCATTAAGCGAATCTGGCTTCCCTCATTGACTTTATGTGCCAGAAGCCAGCTGGGAAGGTGAGAAATGGTGAGTAGTGATGGGCGAACCCAACGGTGTTCGGGTTCAGCAAGTTCAGACAAACTTTAGGCAAAATTCAGCCGAACCCAAACGGGGAATCCCACCAAGAGATTCCGGGGGCGGAGCTTTGACGTCACGTATACCGGCAGGTTGCTAAGGACGCCAAGGTGATCGCTTCTTGGATAAATAAAGCTCTCCTCATCCGGGACTTAATCCTGGATGAGGAGGCCGACCTGGCATGTTTTACTGAAACCTGGCTGGGCCCAGAGGGAGGAGTTCCTCTCTCTGAAATTTGCCCAGCTGGGTTTCAGATATGGCATCAACCTTGACCCCAGGGAAGGTGGGGAGTAGTGGCTATTATAGCCAGGGAGTGCCTTTGCCTACGTGGACTCATTGCTCCAGAGATTGCGGGTTGTGAGTCTCTCTTGATGAAGTTGGACTTAGGGGTTCAGGTGGGCTTGTTTCTCACGTACCTGACTCCCAGCTGCGTGTCAAAAGCCCTGCCTGTGCTGCTCGAGGAGGTAGCCGGGTTGGCGGTGGAATTCCCCAGACTTATTGTCTTGGGGGACTTCAATCTGCCGTCACTCGGCAAAGCCTCTGGACTGGCACAGGAGTTCATGGCCACCATGGCAACCATGGACCTGACTCAAGTAATACAGTGTCCGACTCACGAGGGAGGACACGCACCCGACATGGTATTCCTCTCTGAGCAATTGAGCAATGGTCTGAGACTAAGGGGCTTAGAAGTGTTGCCTTTGTCATGGTCAGACCATTTTCTACTACGGCTTGACTTCCTGGCTCCAATCCTTCCCCGCAGGGAGGCGGAACCAATCAAGATGTTCCGCCCCAGACGCCTGATGGACCCAGAGGGCTTTCAGACGGCGCTTGGGGTTATTCCAGATGCACTCATCCACAGTCCGGCGGAGTCTCCTGCGGAAGCCTGGAACAAGGCTGCAGCGGAGGCTCTTGATCGGATTGCGCCTCTGCGACCTCTCCATGGCGCTAGACCCCGTAGAGCTCCATGGTTCAATGAGGAGCTCCGGGAGTTGAAACGCCAGAACAGGCGTCTAGAGAAGTGATGGAGGAAGAGTAAGTCTGAATCTGATCGAACACTTGTAAGAGTTTTTATTAAGACTTACAAAGTGGCGCTCAAGGCGGCAAGATGCGTGTATCATGCCGCCTTGATTGCATCAGCGGAATCCCGCCCGGCCGCTCTGTTTAGGGTGACCCGCTCCCTTCTTAATCAGGGGGGAGTTGGGGAGCCCTTACAGAGTAGTGCCGAGGATTTTAACACGTTTTTCGCTGATAAAATCGCTCAGATCCGGGCGGACCTCGACTCCAATTGGAAAACAGAGTCGGCTGACAACGAGTCAGTTGAGGTGACTGGGGCCCGTACTTGTCCACCTGTCTGGGAAGAGTTTGATCTGGTGACACCTGATGAAGTGGACAAGGCCATTGGAGCTGTGAGTTCCGCCACCTGTCTACTGGATCCGTGTCCCTCCTGGCTGGTTTCGGCCAGCAGAGAGGTGACACGGAGCTGGGTCCAGGAGATTATCAACGCTTCCTTGGGGAGGGGATCCTTTCCATCATCCTATAAAGAGGCGCTCGTGCGCCCCCTCCTCAAGAAGCCTTCCCTGGACCCAGCCGTACTTAATAACTACCGGCCAGTCTCCAACCTTCCCTTTATGGGGAAGGTTGTCGAGAAGGTGGTGGCACTCCAGCTCCAGCGATCCTTGGAAGAAGCCGATTATCTAGGTCCCCAGCAGTTGGGTTTCAGGCCCGGTTACAGCACGGAAACTGCTTTGGTCGCATTGATGGATGATCTCTGGCGGGCCCGGGACAGGGGTTTATCCTCTGTCCTGGTGCTTCTTGACCTCTCAGCGGCTTTCGATACCATCGACCATGGTATCCTTCTGCACCGGCTGGAGGGGTTGGGAGTGGGAGGCACAGTTCTTCAGTGGTTCTCCTCCTACATCTCCGGTCGGTCACAGTCGGTGTTAGTGGGGGGTCAGAGGTCGACTCCGAGGTCTCTCCCTTGTGGGGTGCCTCAGGGGTCGGTCCTCTCCCCCCTGCTATTCAATATCTACATGAAACCGCTGGGTGAGATCATCCAAGGGCATGGGGTGAGGTATCATCAGTACGCTGATGATACCCAGCTTTACATCTCCACCCCATGTCCAGTCAACGAAGCCATGGAAGTGATGTGCCGGTGTCTGGAGGCTGTTGGGGCCTGGATGGGTGCCAACAGACTCAAACTCAACCCAGATAAGACGGAGTGGCTGTGGGTTTTGCCTCCCAAGGACAATTCCATCTGTCCTTCCATTACCCTGGGGGGGGGACTATTGACCCCCTCGGAGAGGGTCCGCAACTTGGGCGTCCTCCTCGATCCACAGCTCACATTAGAGAACCATCTTTCAGCTGTGGCGAGGGGGGCGTTTGCCCAGGTTCGCCTGGTGCACCAGTTGCGACCCTATCTGGACTGGGACTCACTGCTCACAGTCACTCATGCCCTCATCACCTCGAGGTTCCCCTACTGTAACACTCTCTACATGGGGCTACCTTTGAAAAGTGTTCGGAAACTTCAGATCGTGCAGAATGCAGCTGCGAGAGCAGTCATGGGCCTACCTAGGTATGCCCATGTTTCACCAACAGTCTGCATTGGTTGCCGATCAACATCCGGTTACAATTCAAAGTGTTGGTTATGACCTTTAAAGCCCTTCATGGCACTGGACCAGAATATCTCCAAGACCGCCTTCTGCCACACGAATCCCAGCGACCGATTAGGTCCCACAGAGTGGGCCTTCTCCGGGTCCCGTCAACTAAACAATGTTGGTTGGCGGGCCCCAGGGGAAGAGCCTTCTCTGTGGTGGCCCCGACCCTCTGGAACCAACTCCCCCTACTCTCCTTGCCTTTCGTAAGCTCCTTAAGACCCACCTGTGTCGTCAGGCATGGGGGAACTGAGACATCTCCCCCGGGCATATACAATTTATGAATGGTATGTGTGTATGTATGTATGTGTGTTTAGAAAATTGGGTTTTTTAAATGTTTTTAGTAGAAATTTAGATTTGCTATAAATTGTTTTTCACTTTGTTGTGAGCCGCCCCGAGTCTGCGGAGAGGGGCGGCATATAAATCTAAATAAATAAATAAATAAATAAAATAAATTCATGTTTCTTTTTACGTGAAAAGACTGCCCTTTGCTTGCAGCGCCACTGCAGCATCCTTTTTCGTAAAAATAACAATGTTTATTTTTAAGTGAAGACCTCCCTTTGAAGGAGCTGGGGAATTCCTCCCACGAAGCGATTCCCGGGTCCGGAGCTTTGACATCACCGGCAGGTTGCTAAGGACACCAAGGTAATCACTTCCTGGATTCCATGCAATCCAGGAAGTGATCACCTTGGCGTCCTTAGCAACCTGCCAGTGACGTCAAAGCTCCAAACGCTGAACACGACCCCGAACTTTGCCCGAAGTTTCAAAAAATTTCAGGTTCAGGTTCGGCATACCGAACACTGCAAAATTCGGTACGGACCCGAATTGTGTGAGTTCGTTCACCCATCACTAATGGTGAGCAAATAACCACAGGATATTGCAACAACCATACATGTGCATGCCAATTGCCAAGCATCCAAATTTTGATCACCTGAGCATGGAGATGCTACAATGATTGTTGTTGTTACTTGCAAAGTTGTGTCTGACCCATTGCCACCCCATGGACTACAGGCCTTCCTGTCCTCTACCATCCTCTGGAGTCCATTTAAACTCACTCCGACTGCTTCGGTGACTCCATACAGCCACCTCATTCTCTACTGTCCCCTTACCTCCTTTTGCCCTCCATCGTTCCCAGCATTAGGCTCTTCTCCAGGGAGTCCTTCCTTCTCATTAGGTGGCTGTTGTGGTTAGCTCTGGCCCAGCTCCTGCCCCAAGGACTGTGGATGTGGGGGAGACATCCACATGCTCCAGGTCTGTTTTGCCCCCGGTGGAATCTGATGATGAAGGCTCCTCTGATCAAGAAGACATGAGTGACATGGAGGAGGAGAGTGTGGCAGACAGTTCAGAAGGAGATTAATTATCTAGCTCCTCCTTGGATTCGGAACAAGAGTTAATGATACAGCCACGCATGCGGAGAGCGATGCATAGGCAACAACAACTGAGAGATTATTATCAAAGAAAATGAGGCCACCTGTGGTTGGGTGGGGCTGTGGTAATTAGTGAGGCTGCTATAAATAGCAGCCTGTGGGTTTGGCCATTGTGGAGGATTATCTGATCGTTGTGTTTCGTGACTTCTTTACTGACTTTGACCTTTTGTGTGCTGATTTTTCCCCGCTTTGAAACTAAACCAGAGCAAAGTGTGTTTCACTTTGTGAAAGAAGAAGGACTGTGAATTACCTCACAGCTGCAAGCAAAGTATCACAGAACTGATAAGGGACTTGTACAAATTACCAGTTTGTTTGGAGACCAGTGCTCTTTGCTATACCAAAAGAGGGCTTAGGTTAAGTGAATTTTCATTATAAAGAACATTGTTTTGAATTTTCAAACGTGTGTGTGTCTGGAATTTGTACCTGTGAATTTTTGGGAGTCTACCAGAGAGCCCGACAGAACAGTGGCCAAAGTCTTTTGAGTTTCATCTTCAGGATCTGGCCTTCTAAAGAGCAGTCAGGGTTGATCTCCTTTAGGACTGACCGGTTGGATCACTTTACAGTCCAAAGGACTCACAGGAGTCTTCCCCAGCACCAGAGTTCAAAAGGCCTTCATTCTTGGCACTCAGCCTTCCTCATGCCCAACTTTATGCTACAGTGCTAGTAAGTGTGAAAACCAATCAATAAGTCCCCCCACTTTTTTAATGTCCTTGTATCTTCGAACTAAGTGAATAGTTCTAAGTCGAGAACTATTTATTTATTTATTTATTAGATTTGTATGCTGCCCCTCTCCGTAGACTCGGGGCGGCTCACAGCAATAATAAAGACAATGTAAAAACAAATCTAATAATTTAAAAAAACACTAAAAACCCCATTATTAAAAGCAAACATACACACAAACATACCATGTATAAACTGTATAGGCCCGGGGGAGATGTCTCAGTTCCCACATGCCTGACGGCAGAGGTGGGTTTTCAGAAGTTTACAAAAGGCAAGGAGGGTGGGGGCAATTCTAATCTCCAGGGGGAGCTGGTTCCAAAGGGTCGGGGCCGCCAGAGAGAAGGCCCTTCCCCTGGGTCTCGCCAAATGACATTGTTTAGTCAACGGGACCCGGAGAAGGCCAACTCTGTGGGACCTAACCGGTCGCTGGGATTCGTGCGGCAGAAGGCGGTCCCGGAGATATTCTGGTCCGATGCCATGAAGGGCTTTATAGGTCAACTACTATAATTGTAATTAAATTCATTTTAAAAATACTTTGAAGTGGAAAGTTTGGAACTGTGCGCCTGTAGGTGGCCATCAAGCGCTCAGATTCTGATCAGTTTCCCAAAGAGCAGATTCTGCACCTGTCCTTTTTTTCCATTCCACGGTTCGACTGAAACAAGTTTCTTGCCAAGGGGGTCAAGAACTGTCCATAATCCTGGCTACGTGAGCTTTTCCTGGAAGAAAAGAAAGTCAG
The DNA here is from genome assembly GCF_031021105.1 of Erythrolamprus reginae. Classification (NCBI taxonomy): domain Eukaryota; kingdom Metazoa; phylum Chordata; class Lepidosauria; order Squamata; family Dipsadidae; genus Erythrolamprus; species Erythrolamprus reginae. The sequence goes on along the minus strand of NC_091950.1, from coordinate 416,242,590 downwards.
AAAATGCTCGCAGGCCTGTTAACTCACAGATGACATCTAGGGGAGATAGGCGGCTGCATTCTGGGATCAGTTAAATCACTGTCCAGACTTATCAGCGGAGTAACAGACGGTCCATCTGGTAAAATAACTTGATGCCGAGGGAAGGAGTGTTTCTCCCTAAAGGACTGTGATAAATCATGTTTATGGGCAGCAGTCACGGTCCAGGCAGTGTGGTCCAGCCTTGTGCAAGGTGGGAGAAAAACTGGGGTGAGGCGCAGCAATAAATTGCCATCTAAACACTCAGCGTCCGAAAGCTAATCAGGAATCGGGGACAACAGGACACCCTGGACAGAAGGTCTGCCCGAGGCGGGATCTCAAGCCGCCTGCAGTCAGCCGACTCCGAAAAATCTCTGGAAGTGTATGCTTTCAACCCTGAGATCTAGAAACACATCTGCCTCTCTGTGTTTGTTTGTTTATTTGTTTGTTATGATAGAGTAGAATGAAATGGAATGGAATAGAATAGAACAGAAACATAGAAACATAGAAACATAGAAACATAGAAACATAGAAACATAGAAACATAGAAACATAGAAACATAGAAACATAGAAACATAGAAACATAGAAACATAGAAACATAGAAACATAGAAACATAGAAACATAGAAACATAGAAACATAGAAACATAGAAACATAGAAACATAGAAACATAGAAACATAGAAACATAGAAACATAGAAACATAGAAACATAGAAACATAGAAACATAGAAACATAGAAACATAGAAACATAGAAACATAGAAACATAGAAACATAGAACATAGAAACATAGAAACATAGAAACATAGAAACATAGAAACATAGAAACATAGAAACATAGAAACATAGAAACATAGAAACATAGAAACATAGAAACATAGAAGACTGATGGCAGAAAAAGACCTCATGGTCCATCTAATCTGCCCTTATACTATTTCCTGTATTTTATCTTACAATGGATATATGTTTATCCCAGGCATGTTTAAATTCAGTTGCTGTGGATTTACCAAATTTACCAACCACGTCTGCTGGAAGTTTATTCCAAGGATCTACTACTCTTTCAGTGAAATAATATTTTCTCACGTTGCTTTTGATCGTTCCCCCAAAGTAACTTCAGATTGTGTCCCCTTGTTCTTGTGTTCACTTTCCTATTAAAAACACTTCCCTCCTGAACCTTATTTAACCCTTTAACATATTTAAATGTTTCGATCATGTCCCCCCGTTCCCTTCTGTCCTCCAGACTATACAGATTGAGTTCATTAAGTCTTTCCTGATACGTTTTATGCTGAAGACCTTCCACCATTCTTGTAGCCCGTCTTTGGACCCGTTCAAATTTGTCAATATCTTTTTGTAGGTGGGGTCTCCAGAACTGAACACAGTATTCCAAATGGGGTCTCACCAGCACTCTATATAAGGAGATCACAATCTCCCTCTTCCTGCTTGTTATACCTCTAGCTATGCAGCCAAGCATCCTACTTGCTTTTCCTACTGCCCGACCACACTGCTCACCCATTTTGAGACTGTCAGAAATCACAGTCAGAAATAGAATAGAATAGAATAGAATAGAATTCTTTATTGGCCAAGTGCGAGTCTTCGGAGAGGGGCGGCATACAAATCCAAATAATAAATAAAATAAATTTGTCTTTGGTGCTCCCAGTGCACATAAAAGGAAAAGATACATTTGTCAAGAATCATGTGGTACAACACTTAATGATTGTTTATTTATTGGATTTGTATGCCACCCCTCTCCGATGACTCGGGGCGGCTCACAACATATCAAACAATAATACAATGTACATATCTAAAAAATCCAATTAATATTGCTAAAAAACTTTAAAAACTCTAATAACATTTAAAATCATTCATTCCCATTCACACAGCAAGACATACTACACTCATCGGCTGGGGGGCTAGGATCTAATGGCCCCAAGCCTGGTGGCATAAATGAGTCTTAAGACTCTAGCGGAAGGCGAGGAGAGTGGGGGCAGTGGGAATCTCTGGAGGGAGCTGATTCCAGAGGGCCTGGGGCCCCCACAGATAAGGCTCTTCCCTTACGTCCCACCAAACGACATTGTCTAGTTGACAGGACCTGGAGAAGGCCGACTTTGTGGAACTCTGGATCTCTGCTGCCTTCTAAGAATGTCACCAACACTAACACCCCTCTCTCTTTCTCCCCCGACCCCAACACCAACGGATCCCCACGACTGCAACTGAACACAGAGCCCATTTCATTTCATTTCATTTCATTTCATTTTACTGGATTTGTATGCCGCCCCTCTCCGCAGACTCGGGGTGGCTAACAACAGTGGTAAAAACAACATGTGACAATCCAATACTAAAGTAGCTAAAAACCCTTATTTTAAAACCAATCATACATACAAACGTACCATACATAAATTGTAGAAGCCTAGGGGGAAAGAATATCTTAATTCCCCCATGCCTGACGACAGAGGTGGGTTTTAAGAAGCTTACGAAAGGCAAGAAGGGTGGGGGATATTGTAATCTCTGGGGGGAGTTGGTTCCAGAGGGCCGGGACCGCCACAGAGAAGGCTCTTCCCCTGGGTCCTGCCAAACGACATTGTTTAGTTGACGGGACCCGGAGAAGGCCCACTCTGTGGGACCTAACCGATCGCTGGGATTCGTGCGGCAGAAGGCGGTCCCGGAGATAACCTGGCCCGGTGCCATGAAGGGCTTTATAGGTCATAACCAACACTTTGAATTGTGACCGGAAACTGATCGGCAACCAATGCAGACTGCGGAGTGTTGGTGTGACATGGGCATATTTAGGGAAGCCCATGATGGCTCTCGTACCTGCATTGTTCAGGTAAGCACTTTTGCTGTTACAGATAGGAAATGAGAGAATCCGAGCAAAGGTCTTTTTTATTACCCACAGCTTTAACGGATGGGGTTTCCAAAATACAAACAGCTCATAAATGATGGATTGCTATCCCCACCCCCACCATTGTCCCACCCCACCCCCACCCCCTCCTCATCCTGTCGGTTGGCGGGCCCCAGGGGAAGAGCCTTCTCTGTGGCAGCACCGGCTCTCTGGAACCAACTCCCCCCCAGAGATTAGAACTGCCCCTACTCTTCCTGCCTTCCGTAAACTCCTTAAAACCCACCTTTGCCGTGAGGCATGGGGGAATTGAAACACCTCCCCCGGGCATGTTCAATTTATACATGGTATGCTTGTGTGTGTGTCTGTTAGTATATGGGGTTCTTTTAAATCTTTAAATATTTTAAAGTTATTTGGATTATTTATGATTTGTTCTATCTTGTTGTGAGCCGCCCCGAGTCTTCGGAGAGGGGCGGCATACAAATCCAAATAATAAAATAAATAAATAAATAAATAAATAAATAAATAAATAAATAAATAAATAAATAAATAAATAAATAAATAAATAAATAAATAAATAAATAAATAAATAAATAAATAAATAAATAAATAAATCTTGCTGCCTGTGCAAAAGGGGTTTTGAGAAGCTAAGCAGATTAGGGATGAAAGTGGATAAATATTAAGACAGACGCATCCCGGCATCTGGGTGGTAGATCAGCTCGCCTTTCATCGAGATGGACATTAATGAGAAAGCTATGATTTTTTTTCCCCACCCCCCACCTGCTGGTTATAGATTCATGTGAGAAAATGGGGCAGGCCTGGGCCACTGCTTAAGACAAGATCCTGATGCAAATTGGCAGACGTAGAGACGAGTGGTCAATATAGATTAGGATTAAACCACAGCCTCCCGTCCACTGTCACAGGGCGCAGCATTGATCCGGTCCAGTTGCCATAAGGATACAGACAGAATATATGAGTGGACAAGGTGCAATCGTCTAGATCCGACTATATAACCTTTGCATTTAGGGTTATGGGTAGTCCTTAATATATGACTACAAGAATGGTGGAAGGTCTTAAGCATAAAACGTATCAGGAAAGACTCAATGAACTCAATCTGTATAGTCTGGAGGAGAGAAGGAAAAGGGGGGGACATGATCGAAACATTTAAATATGTTAAAGGGTTAAATAGGGTTCAGGAGGGAAATGTTTTTAATAGGAAAGTGAACACAAGAACAAGGGGACACAATCTGAAGTTAGTTGGGGGAAAGATCAAAAGCAACATGAGAAAATATTATTTTACTGAAAGAGTAGTAGATCCTTGGAACAAACTTCCAGCAGACGTGGTAGATAAATCCACAGTAACTGAATTTAAACATGCCTGGGATAAACATATATCCATCCTAAGATAAAATACAGAAAATAGTATAAGGGCAGACTAGATGGACCATGAGGTCTTTTTCTGCCATCAGACTTCTATGTTTCTATGTTTCTATGACCACACCTGAGCCTGCCACTTCTGCTATTGAGACATTTGTTAAGTGGTCTAACACATGGCAACTCCAAATCTCAACTAGCAAATGCTCTGTCCTACACATTGGGAAGAAGAATCTGAACTCCAAATACGAACTGAATAATCAAATTATCACAGATAATCCCAACTCGGTTAAAGACCTTGGTATACTAATAACAAAAGATTTAAGTGCCAAAGCCCACTGCAACACTATAGCCAAGAAGGCTTCAAGAGTTGTAAACCTAATCCTACGTAGCTTCTGCTCTGGCAATCTCACACTGCTTACCAGAGCTTACAAAACTTTTGCCAGACCCATCCTCGAATACAGCTCATCTGTTTGGAACCCATAATAATAATAATAATAATAATAATAATAATAATAATAATAACAACAACAACAACAACAACAACAATTTATTAGATTTGTATGCCGCCCCTCTCCGAAGACTCGCATCTCAGACATTAACACCCTTGAAAATGTCCAAAGATACTTCACCAGAAGAGCCCTTCAATCCTCCACTCGAAATAGAACACCCTACGAGACTAGACTTTCAATCCTGGGCCTAGAAAGTTTAGAACTAAGACGACCTTAAACAAGATCTAAGTATTGCCCACAAGATCATATGCTGCAACGTCCTGCCTGTCGGCGACTACTTCAGCTTCAGCCACAACAACACAACAGCACACAACAGATTTAAACTTAATATTAACCGCTCCAAACTTGACTGTAAAAAATATGACTTCAGTAACCGAGTTGTCGAAGCGTGGAACTCATTACCGGACTCCATAGTGTCATCCCCAAACCCCCAACACTTTACCCTTAGATTATCTACAGTTGACCTATCCAGATTCCTAAGAGGTCAGTAAGGGGTGAGTACAAGTGCACTAGAGTGCCTTCCATCCCTGTCCTATTGCTCTCCTATATCTCCTATTCCTTTCTTCTATTCCTATATCTCTTCTTCTATTCTTTCATTGATATGTTCTATTACTATACCTTCTTTTCTATTATTCCTTAGATATATTTTACTATGAGTATCTCCTCTATAACCTTCATCATGTATTTTACTATGTGTATATAGATATATACCCACTAAAACCCTCATTGTGTATTGGACAAAATAAATAAATAAAATAAAAATAAATAAATAAGTAAGTAAGTTTTGCCCCATATTACAACTTTCTTTGCCACACTTGTTAAGTGAATCACTGCACTTGTAAATTAGTAACCCAGTTGTTAAGTGAATCTGGCTTCTCCATTGACTTTGCTGATCAGAAGGTTGTAAAGGATGATCAAATGTAATTATAGATAAAATTTACAGGTGTGCAGAGATAGATGGGCTGACAGTGGAGCTAAAAGAATTAAATAATGCAGAATACTACGAAACATGGAACAGATGGTAGAATTAGATTAGGGGGGGGAGAAAGGACTGTGAAACAATGTGAAATGACTGATGAAAAATAAGAACTGGTTGGTTGCCGATCAGTTTCCGGTCACAATTCAAAGTGTTGGTTATGACCTATAAAGCCCTTCATGGACCGGACCAGAATATCTCCGGGACCGCCTTCTGCTGCACGAATTCCAGCGACCAGTTAGGTCCCACAGAGAGGGTCTTCTCAGGGTCCCGTCAACTAAACAATGCCGCTTGGCGGGACCCAGGGGAAGAGCCTTCTCTGTGGCGGCCCCGGCCCTCTGGAACCAACTCCCCCCAGAGATTAGAATAGCCCCCACCCTCCTTGCCTTTCGTAAGCTACTTAAAACCCACCTCTGCCACCAGGCATGGGGGAACTGAGATACCCTTTCCCCCTAGGCCTTTACAATTTTATGCATGGTATGTCTGTATGTCTGTTTGGTTTTTATTATAATGGGTTTTTAATTGTTTTTAGTATTGGATTATTATTATATGCTGTCTTATTATTGCTGTTAGCTGCCCCGAGTCTCCGGAGAGGGGCGGCATACAAATCCAATAAATAAATAAATAAATAAATAACTATGTAAATATATGATATAATGTATATTATTAGGTAAATGGGGAATCCAGAGCATGATACCATGGTCTTTTGAGACTGAAGGATGCTAATGCAATATTAAGCAAATACAATGTAAGAAAATGGGTATGGTGTTAAAATGTTGTGATGTTCTAAAAATGAAAAAACAATTTTAAAAAGTTTTTTAAAAAGGATGATCACAAGGGACGCTAAATCATAAATCATAAATATGAGTCCTTTGCCAAGTATCTGAATATTAATTTTTATTGTACAGTATTTATATGTCACTCACTCCAAAAAGGACTCAGAGTGGGTCCCATAACCATGGAGATGCCACAAATGTCCTAATGATGAAAAATGTAAGTTGCAATTTTCAGTGGCATTGTAACTAAACAGTCATTAAATGAACCATTGTAAATTGAGAACTGTCTGTTTTTGCATTCTTGGGTAGCTCTGTTCATAAAATACAGTGGAATAAACATATAGTGAAGGTAGTCCTTGACTGACGGCGGTTCATTTAGTGACCATTCAAACTTACAATGGATTTTTAAAAGTGACTTGCGTCTATTTTTCACACTTACGACCGTTGCAGCATCCCCAAGGTCATGTGATCAAAATTCAGATGCTTGGCAACTGGTTCATATTTATGATGGTCCCTGGGGGTCATGCGATCCAATTTGGTGACCTTCTGACAAGAGAAGCCAATGGGGAAGTAAGATTCGCTTAACAACCAGGTTATTAATTCAATAACTGCAGTGATTCACTTAAAGTGTTGGTAATGACCTTTAAAGCCCTACATGGCATTGGGCCAGAATACATCCGGAACCGCCTTCTACCGCACGAATCCCAGCGGCAAAAAAAAATCTTGAACGCCCGGTTCTTATCTAGAAAAGTTCTTAAGTAGGGGCATTCTTAAGTAGAGGTACCACTGTATATATATTATCAAATACATAAGAATATCTCCGAGACCGCCTTCTGCCGCACAAATCCCAGCGACCGATTAGGTCCCACAGAGTGGGCCTTCTCCGGGTCCCATCAACTAAACAATGTCGGTTGGCGGGCCCCAGGGGAAGAGCCTTCTCTGTGGCGGCCCCGACTCTCTGGAACCAACTCCCCACAGAGATTAGAACTGCCCCTACTCTCCCTGCCTTCCGTAAACTCCTTAAAACCCACCTTTGTCGTCAGGCATGGGGGAACTGAAACACCTCCCCCGGGCATGTTCAATTTATGCATGGTATGTTTGTGTGTGTGTTTGTTAGAAAAATGGGGTTCTTTTTAAATATTTTAAATTTATTTGGATTTGTTATGAATTGTTGTGCCTTGCTGTGAGCCGCCCCGAGTCTGCGGAGAGGGGCGGCATACAAATCTAAATAATAAAATAAATAAATAAATAAATAAGAATAAAAAAATAAACGGAGCAACCCATGAGATATTCATAAAGACTTTGATGTTGGGAGAATCGGGCGACACTTAGGAAGATGGGAAACCCTTATGGTTAAAGAGACACATTGTTCAAAGCCCAGGAGATTTTGATTCTCTCTGTTTTTTATCATTGTTGTTAGCCGCCCCGAGTCTGCGGAGAGGGGCGGCATACAAATCCAATAAATGAATGAATGAATGAATGAATGAATGAATGAATGAATGAATGAATAAATAAATAAATAAATAAATAAATAAATAAATAAATAACCGTAGCACATAAGAACAGCAGTGAGGATAGTGATTGCACAACACTGGAAAAATGAAACTACACCCATGGAAGAAGATACTATTGAAAAAACAATATCATGTGCAGAAATGGAAGTCTTACTAAGGAAATAACAACTAGAGGTGAGGAAGAATTTATTAACTGCTGGGAGAAATTTTATAATTGGTTGGGGAAAGGGGGAAAAAGAAAAAGAGAAAAAGGAGAGCCAATAAATGGAAGAAAACCTGGAAAGTAAATGTCAGAGTTTTGGATATAAAAGGGAATTTTTTAAAAAGGTATATCTGATTAAGATAACTACTAAGATTTCATGTATATTGTGTAAATATCATTTGAGTAATAGGAAAGAAGCACTATCAGAACTGTATTACAGGCACGTCAGAAAAATGGGCAATTTTTTAACGTTTTGTTTGCTTTGTTGTATGTGTTTTGTTCATAAATAAAATTCCTTTTTCATTGAAAAAAAAATCATGACAATAAAAGTCATAATGACCAGTTAGGTCCCACAGAGTTGGCCTTCTCCGGGTCCTGTCAACTAAACAATGTCGTTTGGCGGGACCCAGGGGAAGAGCCTTCTCTGTGGCGGCCCCGCCCCTTTGAAATCAACTCCCCCCAGAGATTAGAATTGCCCCCACCCTCCTTGCCTTTCGTAAGCTTCTTAAAACCCACCTCTGCCATCAGGCATGGGGGAACTGAGATATTCTTTCCCCCTAGGCCTAGGCCTTACAATTTACGCATGGTATGTTTGTATGTATGTTTGGTTTTATAATAAGGTTTTTTTTTAGTTGTTTAGTATTGGATTGTTACATGCTGCTTTTGTCACTGTTGTTAGCCGCCCAGAGTCTGCGGAGAGGGGCGGCATAGAAATCCAATAAATAAATACATAAATAAATAAATAAAATGGGGCAAAACTCACTTAACCGATGTCTCATTTAGCCACACAAATTGTGGCCATAGGCCAAGGACTACCTGTAATCTTGCATGCACGTAGCCGAAAACCAGCTCAAATGCAAGTAGCTGCGCTCAGTTAATGTGCTTAAACTCAGTTGCCGAATAAAGCTATTTTCTGGGTTGAATCATAACCTGCACAGCCACATTAATGCAGCCGACGCAAACACACACACGCATATCCACGCAAACTTAATCAAGATTAAAACTAACCAAGCTTAGCATATTGTGCGAACGCAGCCGGTGGGATTTATCATTATTATTCTCATTCTCATCGTCAGCTTTTTTTGGGCTACTCTAGCATCGTTCTCAGCACATTTTACAAGGAATAAAGAGAAGCTTGCACACACACACACACACACATACACACACCAAAGGTTTTCATTTCTAAACAGGAACACATCAGTGGCAGCCAGGGTGGTGGGCGGAAAACGGAACGTGGATGAAAGCAGAGAAATACGGAACGTTTTCGGTGCTTAGCTTAGCTGTAGTAGAATAGATTGAGGGATATGGGTGAATGGGCAGTGGTGGTGGATTAGAATGGGGAGATCTCAGCCCCCAGAAGCTCATGGAGTAACCTGGAGGCAGATTCGTTTTTCTCTCTTCCTTCTTTCTCTTTTTTCTCCCTTTCTCCTTCCCTTTCTCCCTCTCCAATCTGTTTCTCTCTTTCGCCCCCCTCTCTCCTCTCTCTCTTCTCTTCCCCCTCCCTGCCTCCCTTTCTTTTCTCTCCCTCTTTCTCTCCTCTCTTTGTCTCCCTTTCCCTCTCTCGGCCTCTTTCTCTCTCTCAAACTCTCCTTCCCTCTCTCTCTCTCCCTCTGTTTCTCTAAAATAACTGTAGCAAGGAATAGCAATAGCATTTAGACTTATACACCGCTGCACAGTGCTTTACAGCCCTCTCTAAGAGAGTCAGCCTATTGCCCCCAACAATCTGGGTCCTAATTTTACCGACCTTGGAAGGATGGAAGGCTGAGTGAACCTTGAGCCTGGTGAGATTTGATCTGCCAAACTGCTGACCAGCTGACCAGTACTCCAGTACTGCAGTATCACTGCACCACGGAGGCTCTTGTATAAGGGGCAAAACTCATTGAACAAATGCCTCACTTAGCAACAGAAATCTTGGGCTTAAATGTGGTCGTAAGTCGAGGACTATATTTACAAGACTCTACACGTGAACCCAAATGTGTGCATATGCACACTTGGACCACCTTCAACAGTGGGAGTTTATCTGGAGCAAAATATTCCGGGGTACTGTGGAAACAAACGTCACATTCTTTTCCCAATGTTTTTTTAGTTGCATGAAAGGTCTCCATCGCTACTTTCTTTGTGATTAAAAATAACTACTTTAATCAGCCAAAGCTCATCCCAAGGCAGCGTGTCTGTCATGATTAAAGTCATAAATGACAACACAGAATGGCTCAAGAACAGACATAAACAGGTTGCTGAAAACAAATAATTAACTGCGTTTTTAAAAAGATGCTTAGACTGGAACTAATGGGTTGATGTCCCAAACAAGCACAAAAAACAACCCCAAAAGATTTTTTTTCCATTGAAAACCTACATAATTTTTCCCTATTTCCATCTTTTAATAGAATAACAGAGTTACAGAGTTTGAACGGACCTTAGAGAACTTCTAGTTCAACTCCTTGCTTAAGTAAGAAACCTTATACCAGTGATGGCGAACCTTTTTTCCTTCGGGTGTAAAAGTGTGTGTGTGTGTGTGTGTGTGTGTGTGTGTGCTATCACACATGCGCAAATGCCCACACCGATAATTCAATGCCTGGGGATGGCAGAAACGGCCTCTCCTGCCCCTTTCTCAACCTCTGGTGGGCCCGGTAGGCCCGTTTTTACATAGAAACATAGAAACATGGAAGATTGACAGCAGAAAAAGATTTCATGGTCCATCTAGTCTGCCCTTATACTATTTCCTGTATTTTATCTTAGGATGGATATATGTTTATCCCAGACATGTTTAAATTCAGTTCCTGTGGATTTGCCAACCACGTCTGCTGGAAGTTTGTTCCAAGCATCTACTACTCTTTCAGTGAAATAATATTTTCTCACATTGCTTCTGATCTTTCCCCCAACTAACCTCAGATTGTGCCCCCTTGTTCTTATGTTCACTTTCCTATTAAAACACTTCGCTCCTGAACCTTATTTAACGCTTTCACATATTCAAATGTTTCGATCATGTCCCCCCTTTCCATTCTGTCCTCCAGACTATACAGTACAGACTATACTTTTTCACCCTCCCTTGGCTCAAGGGGAAAAAATGGCCTCCCCCATCCCCCTGGAGACTCTCTGGAAGCCAAAAATGTCCTCCCAGAACCTCCGGGTGAGCTGAAAATCAGCTGGCTGGCACACACATGCAAACTGGAGCTGAGCTAGGATAACAAATTAGGTCCAGGAGGGATAGATAGTTAAATAAGGTCCAGGAGGGAAGTGTTTTTAATATGAAAGTGAACACAAGAACAAAGGGACACAATCTGAAGTTAGTTGGGGGAAAGATCAGAAGCAACGTGAGAAAATATTATTTGACTGAAAGAGTAGTAGATGCTTGGGACAAACTTCCAGCAGACGTGGTTGGTAAATCCACAGTAACTGAATTTAAACATGCCTGGGATAAACATATATCCATCCTAAGATAAAATACAGGAAATAGTATAAGGGCAGACTAGATGGACCATGAGGTCTTTTTCTGCCGTCAGTCTTCTATGTTTCTATGTTTCTATGTAACAGCTTGTGTGCCAGCAGATATGTCTCTCCTTGCCATAGGTTCACCATCACTGCCTTATACCATTTCAGACTAATGGTTGTCCCATCTCTTCTTGCAAACCTCCAGTAATGGAGCACCCAGAACTTCTTGAGTTAAATTGTTTCACTGATTAATTGTTCTCTCCGAAAATTTCTTCTTAGTTCTTGGTTGCTTCTCTCCTGCTTCTCATTCAGGGGCTTTGAATATTATGTTTGACTCCCTCTTATATGTGGCAGCCATCAAATATTGGAAGACAGATATCCTGTCAGCCCTAGTCCTTCTTTTCATCAGACTAGACATACCCAACGGAGGTAGGGACAGATTTTATTTCCCTGGGCTCCGGGAGATGGTGACTGCAACCAAGAAATTAAAAGACGCTTGCTTCTGGGGAGGAAAGCCATGGCAAATCTAAAAAGCAGAGACATCCCCCTGCCAACAAAAGTGTGTATAAGTCAAAGCTGTGCTTTTTCCTGTTGCAACTATGGCTGTGAAATTTGGACCATACGGAAGGCTGAGGGCCAAAGAATGGAGGCTTTTGAATTCTGGTGCTTGAGAAGACTCCTGCGAGTCCCTTGGACTGCAAGCTGATCCAACCGGTCAGTCTTAGAGGAGATCAACCCTGACTGCTCTTTAGAAGGCCAGATCCTGAGATGAAACTCAAAGACTTCGGCCACCTAATGAGAAGGAGGGACTCACTGGAGAAGAGCCTCATGCTGGAACGATGGAGGAGAAAAGAAGAAGGGGACAGCAGAGAATGAGGTGGCTGGATGGAGTCACTGAAGCAGTTGGCGTGAGTTTAAATGGACTTGGAGGGATGGTAAAGACAGGAGTCCCTAGGGAGTTGGGCGGCATACACATTGAATAAAATAAAATAAACAGGAACATCTGGTCGAACATTATCCATGGGTTTGCGATGGGTCAGACACAACTTCGAAACTAACAACCAGACATACCCAAGTCCTGCAACCGCTCATCGTGTGTTTTAGCCTCCAGTCCCCCTAATCATCTTTATTGCTCTTCTCTGCACTCTTTCTAGAGCAGTGGTTCTCAACCTGGGGGTCAAATGACCATTTCACAGGGGTCGCCTGAGACCCTGGTAAAAGACAAATTTTCCCTGGCATTAGGAACTAAAACTTCTATTCTGGCATCTTGGAACATATTTTTACAATCCGACCAATCAGGTGTTTACAGTGGGGGCCTTCCTGCCAATCTGCTCAAAGCTCTGTTGGGAGAATTATAGACTTATGGTTGGGGGTCACCACAATTGTATTAAGGGGCCTTTGAAAGGTTGAGAACCACTGTTCTAGAGCAACAGCTCCTAACCCTTTTGGGAACTGGCACCATGGTTTTATCATGGATTGGAGGGGTTTCACTTGTGCCTGCATCCTACAAACGGGGCGTTGCTTATTTGCATGATATGGACTCTGTCATGCCATGACCCGGTGGTGGTTGATGGACCAGGGGTCAGGGATGCCTGTTCTAGAGTCTCAACATCTATTTTATCTAGTTATCGAAGCGTGGAACTCATTACCGGACTCAATTGTGTCAACCCCTAACCCCCAACATTTCTCCCTTAGACTCTCCACGATTGACCTCTCCAGGTTCCTAAGAGGCCAGTAAGGGGCGTACATAAGTGCACCGGTGTGCCTTTCGTCCCCTGTCCAATTGCCTTTCCTCTCTTTCACCTATCTTATATATTCTCTTCCTTTCATATATCCTCTCCTCTAAGTTCACTTTTACCGTTATATATATTACCACATGTCTATTTTTCTTCCTATGTATTTGTGTATTGGACAAATGAATAAATAAAAAATAAAATAAATAAATAAATAATATATAAATAAAATTTTATATTCTGGCGACCGAAACTGGATGCAATATTTGTTTGTTTGTTTGTTTGTTTGTTTGTTTGTTTGTTTGTTTGTTTATTTATTTATTTATTTATTTATTTATTTATTATTTATTTATTTATTTATTTATTTATTTATTTATTTATTTATTTATATTTAGATTTGTATGCCGCCCCTCTACGCAGACTCGGGACGGCTCACAACAGAATAAAAACAATTTATAACAAATCCAAATATAATTTAAGATATTTAAAAAACCCCAGTTTGATTTTAAAAAACCCATTTACTAAACAAACATACATACAAACAAACATACCATCCATAAATTGTATAAGCCCGGGGGAGATGTCTCAGTTCCCCCATGCCTGACAACAAAGGTGGGTTTTAAGGAGCTTACGAAAGGCAAGGAGGGTAGGGGCAGTTCTAATCTCTGTGGGGAGTTGGTTCCAGAGAGTCGGGGCCGTCATAGAGAAGGCTCTTCCCCTGGGGCCCGCCAACCGACATTGTTTAGTTGACGGGACCCGGAGAAGGCCCTCTCTGTGGGACCTAATCGGTCGCTGGGATTCGTGCGGCAGAAGGCGGTCTCGGAGATATTCCAAGTGCGGTCTTACCAAGGCATTATAGAGTGGTTTTAGAGATGGCATCTAATTAAATTCTAGCCGGTATGGGAACACTAACAAATATTTTGACAGCCACATCATATGACAGTGTCAGTAAATCACACTGACATGCTTCTCAGTCAATAATAAGAGTGACAGGAACACACTGAAAATGATCAGAGATGTAAATAAGAAAATAAACTAAAACGAAAGGGCTAATTCAGGCCCTGCTTTCCTCAGAAACGCTGTGCCAACCAACATCTGACCTTGAAAACAGCCCTTTCTCTCAGCAGGGACTGACAGACCTGGAGCCCCAATAAAAGGAGGATTTTTTGTAGTTCAGGGTTGACATGAGCTGTGCCCTCTGAGCTTGCTTGTTTTCTAGCACGAGTCAAAAAGAGGGCGGGTAAAATATTTACTGACCCCTCACATCCTGGACACAAATTGTTTCAACTCCTACCCTCAAAACGTCGCTACAGAGCACTGCACACCAAGACAACTAGACACAAGAACAGTTTTTTCCCGAACGCTATCACTCTACTAAACAAATAATTCCCTCAACACTGTCAGACTTTCTACTAAATCTGCACTTCTATTCTACTAGTTTTCCTCATCATTCCTATCACCCATTTCCTCCCATGTTGACTGTATGACTGTAACTTGTTGCGTATATCCTAAGATTTTTATTAATATTGCTTCTTCATTGCTTATTTGACCCCTATGACAATCATTAAGTGTTGTACCACATGATTCTTGACAAATGTATATTTTATTTTATGTACGTTGAGAGCATATGCACCAAGACAAATTCCTTGTGTGTCCAATCACACTTGGCCAATAAAATTCTATTCTATTCTATTCTATTCTAGCAAACGTTTCATTACCCAAACTGGGGAACCTCATACTGTGCTATTGGGGCGTTCATGGTCCCTAGGTGACTTGGGTGGCCGGGCATGCTGGGTACTGTAATCCTAAGGCATTTTAGGAGCCGAGGTGGCGCAGTGGGTAGAGTGCAGAGCTGCAGGCCACTAAAGCTGACTGCTAGATCTGCAGGTCAGCGGTTCAAATCTCATCACAGGCTCAAGGTTGACTCAGCCTTCCATCCTTCCAAGGTTG
This sequence comes from Erythrolamprus reginae, assembly GCF_031021105.1. Taxonomy (NCBI): domain Eukaryota; kingdom Metazoa; phylum Chordata; class Lepidosauria; order Squamata; family Dipsadidae; genus Erythrolamprus; species Erythrolamprus reginae. The sequence continues at coordinate 416,227,271 of NC_091950.1, read as the reverse complement.
GTAAAATGAGAACCTGGATTGTGGGGGCTATATGCTGGCTCTGCTAAAAAGTGCTATTGTTAACATGTTGTAAACTGCCCTGAGTCTGAGGAGAAGGGCGGCATAAAAATTCGAATAAATAAATAATTAATAAATCTCAAGCTGCAGCGCTAATGCATTTCGAATTGCAAAGCATAAAAGTAGCCGGAACCGTTGCAGAACCTTCCTTTTCATTCAGAAAACGCCCTTCCTGATACCACCACTTTCTTTATCCCAGCAAGTTTGTAAGCGAGCCAAGGGATAGCGTGTGTGTGTGTGTGTGTGTGTGTGTGTGTGTGTGCGTGTTTTCCCTCCCGGGCTTCGAAGCCTGGCGAGAGGCTCGCCTGGGCCCACGACCGAACCCCGCGTGCAATCTGCGGCGTGCAAAAAAGAAAAAAAAAAAGCCGTGCGGGCGAGCAAGCGAAGGAAAGAATTGCACCGCTTATGCAATGCGCCGCCGCCCCCCTCCCCTCTTCCCCGCTCGGATTTGCATTCAAATGTTTGCCTGCCTGCTCCGAAGTCGGAGCTTTATCATGTCAGTACAGCCAACAGCTTGTTCATGAATAAAAAATGTGGCAGGCCAACCAAAGGACGGAGTTGTCTTTGTTTTGTCAAGTGTGCCGGGAGACAAAACGGCGCGGCGCGCGTTTACAAGTCCTCGCGCGGTACAAGACGCCTGAGACCTGGCGGGGGCAGCTGGCCTGGAAACTGCTACCTGCAGGCCGGTTGCCATGGCGAAGCGCCGTCACCCTCCTTTTGACAACCCCCGATGCATATTCATGAGTCGGGCCCCGTCTTGCCTCCGGAGGGACCGCGGGGAAGGTGGGGGGGGGGGGTTAGCTTTGGATGCGAAGCAGCGGGGCTTTTGACGGACAGCCACTTTATTAACTCATTAAGCTCATCTTGTTCCCTTTAAACGCGGCATAATTACAAATAAAGCTGTCACACTTTGTTTGCAGTTATATAATTTAGCTAAGTATCGCTATGACCCGGGTTTCAAGGAGGAAGGAGAGGTGAGGGGCGCGGGAGGCAGGCGGGTCTCGTTCAGCACCAAGGACAGCGCCGCGCCGGAGCCCCGCGGGTCAACTCAATAGGAATAGCATTTACACTTATATGCCGCTTCACAATGCTTTTACAGCCCTCTCTAAGCGGTTTACAGAGAATAGGCATATTGCCCCCAACAATCTGGGTCCTCATTTTACCAACCTAGGAAGGATGGAAGGCTGAGTCCACCTTGAGCCTACTGAGATTTGATCTGCCAAACTTCTGGCACCTGGTGATCAGCAGAAGTAGTTGCAGTACTGTACTCTAACCACTGCACCACCGAGGCTCTTCTATAAGGTTGTCAAATAGGGCAAAACTCACTAGACAAATGCCTCACTTAGCAACAGAAATCTTGGGTTCAATTGTGGTCGCAAGTCGAGGAATGTATTTACAAGACTCTATGTGTGAACCCAAACATGTGTACATGCACACAGACCCCTTCAACAATGGGAGCTTATCTGGGACAAAAGCCACCCTGAGTCCTTCAGGATTGGGCAGCATAGAAGTCGAATAAATAAATAGTGTAGGGTTTCCTGCCTAAGCAGGGGATTGGACTAGAAGACCTCCAAGGTCCCTTCCAACTCTGTTATTCTATTCTATTCTATTCTATCCCCTCCAAGATGTCAAGGTCCTCTTTAAAAATGATGGATGAACATCATCATCATATCATTCTATTCTATAGCAATAACAATAGCATTTAGACTTATACACTGCTACACAGTGCTTTACGGCCCTCTCTAAGCAGTTTACAGAATTGGCCTTTTGCCCCCAACAATCTGGGTCCTCATTTTACCCACCTTGGAAGGATGGAAAGATGCCTTCTACTGCATGAATCCCAGCGGCCAATAAGGTCCCACAGAGTTGGCCTTCTCCGGGTCCCGTTGACCAAACAATGTCGTTTGGCGGGCCCCAGGGAAAGAGCCTTCTCTGTGGCGGCCCCGGCCCTCTGGAACCAACTCCCCCCAGAGATTAGAACAACCCCCACCCTCCTTGTCTTTCGCAAATTACTTAAGACCCACCTTTGTCACCAGGCATGGGGGAGTTAAGTTATCCTTTCCCCCTAGGCTATTACAAGTTATGCATGGTATGTTTGTGTGTATGCTTGGTTTTTTATAATAAGGGTTTTTTCATTGTTTTTATTAATTGGATTGTTCATGTTGTTTTACCACTGTTGTTAGCCGCCCCGAGTCTGCGGAGAGGGGCGGCATACAAATCCAATTAATAATAATAATAGTAATAATAATAATAATAATAATAATAATAATAATAATGGAAGGCTGAGTTAACCTTGAGCCTACTGAGATTCGATCTGCCAAACTCCTGGCAGCCAGTGATTGGCAGAAGTAGCTTGTACTACTGCACTCTCACCATTGCACACCGAGGCTCAACCCAGGGTGAGATCCCTTCCACTAGATCGAATTTGGTGTTTTGGAGGTGGGTGGGGGAGAAAACAGTTTTAGATCCAGGATCTCCAACCTGCATTCAGGATGCCACTGTAGGAAACCATCCAAAACGTCAAGATGCAGTGGCCGTGTGGACATCGATGCTCTCTCTCTGCCACATTTTTATTGTATTTAACATACAGACAATACGGTTCTGATAGAAGTATTCCATGACTTGCAACAGCTCATTCCACTTTTTTCATGCTGAAAAAAGTGAGTTAAGACCAGGAGTGAAATCCAGTAAGTTCTGACAAGTTCTGGAGAATCGGTAGCAGAAATTTTGAGTAGGTCGGAGAACCGGCAAATACCACCTCTGGCTGGCCCCAGAGTGAGGAGAGAATGGGGATTTTGCAGTATCCTTCCCCCTGGAGTCTATGGAGAGGGGCAGCATACAAATCCAATAAAATAATAAATAATAATAATGGGAATTTTGCAGAATCCTTCCCCCAGGAATGTGGAGGGAATGGGGATTTTGCAGTATCCTTCCCCCTGGAGTCTATGGAGAGGGGCAGCATACAAATCCAATAAAATAATAAATAATAATAATGGGAATTTTGCAGAATCCTTCCCCCAGGAATGTGGAGGGAATGGAGATTTTGCAGTACCCTTCCCTGCCATGTCCACCAAACCATGCCCACAGAACCAGTAGCAAAATAAAAAGGATTTTACCACTGGTTAAGATTGCTTTTCACACCTATGACTGCTGCAGTAATGCTAGGGTCACCTGATCAGAATTCAGGCCCTTGGCAACTGACTTGGATTTATGATGGTTGCGGTATCCCAAGGTGGTGTGACCACCTTCTGCAACCTTCTGACAAGTAAAGTCAACAGGGAATCCAGATTCATTTAACAAGAAAGTCACTAACTTGTACACAACTGCAGTGATTCCCTTAACAACTGTGGAAAGAATGATCTTCTAATGGAGCCAAACTCCCTTGAGAGTTGTCTCGCTTAGCAACAGAAATTTTGGGCTAAATTGTGGTCCCAAGCTGAAGGACTTTCTAGTAGCAAAAAATGAAGAGGAACTAAACACCCTCTTGATGAGACTAAAGAAGGCAAATGTTTGTAACCATGGGAGAAGCTGATGTAAGCCATAATCAGCATGTAATCAAGGGCTTCCTAATTGTGCTGCAACCTGATTGGCTGTATCCTATTTAAGGAGGAACACCCTTGCATGGATGTGGTTTGTTATAGTATAGAGTGGTTTGTAATTTAGTGGTTAGTGCTTAGTGGTTGCAGTGGTGGATATTATAAGAGTTATAAGAAAGTATTGTATGATAGTTTACTTAGAGAAGCATTTTGATAAAAGAGAAGTAAAATTATTATTATTATTATTATTATTATTATTATTGTTGTTATTTATTTATTTATTTATTAGATTTGTATGCTGCCCCTCGCCGAAGACTCGGAGAGTCTTATATTTTTACAAGAAAGCCTGCTGCTGAGTTTCATTGAAGACTTCAATTAGGTATAGTGGTTAACTGTGGCTACTTTGGTGGGTTAACTTCCGTGTGTGCAAAACTTTCTCTGCCCAAAAGTTTATGAACCAAGTAGCTCTGCCTAACAGCGAGTGAGAAAGTTGCTTTAAAATTCAGTTTAAAAGAACCAAGATCTTGGTATCTGGTCCCGTCACTTCCTGGCAAATAGTAGGGGAAGAAATGGAACCCGTGACTGATTTTACTTTCTCGGCCTCTGAGATCACTGCAGATGGCAATGGCAACCATGCAACTAAAAGTGGCTTGTTCCTTGGGAGGAAAGCCATGGCAATAGCGATAGCATTTAGCAATAGCATTTAGACTTATATGCCACTTGATAGTGCTTTTACAGCCCTCTCTAAGCGGTTTACAGAATCAGCCTATTGCCCCCAACAATCTGGGTCCTCATTTGACCCACCTCAGAAGGATGGAAGGCTGAGTCAACCTTGAGCCGGTGGTGAGATTTGAACTGCTGAACTACAGCTAGCAGTTAGCTGAAGTAGCCTACAGTGCTGCACTCTAACCACTGCACGACCCCGCCACCTCACCAAACCTAGACAGTATATTAAAAAGCAGAGGCATTGTCTTGCCAACAAAAGTCCATATAGTTCTCCACACATGCGCAGAGGCAAAAAATTGCTGAGAGCTCAGGCTCGTGTGCATCCCCTCTTGAGATTTTGTTTCCTGTGCATGGCGGAGGGGGGGGAATTCACGGGGACGCACACGTGCGCACGTCAGAAATATTTTCACTACCGGTGTGCAGTGTGGCGCATACCAGGTAGAAACCTGATACTGCTTGTGTGTGTACCCTGTTTCCCCGATAATAAGACACCCCCGATTGTAAGACGTATCGGGGTTTTCAGGGGGGTCGGCTAATATAAGCCATACCCCAATAATAAGACATATGTCTTACTTTTGGGAAAACACGGGGGTATTGCCGCCTCCCTCTCATCTAGCTGCGCGCCGCCTCCTGCCCACGTCCGCACCGTCCCCCTCTCCATACGTCGCCGCGTCTGCCACCTCCCTCTGATCTTAATGAGCGCCGCCTCCTGCCCACTTCTGCGCCGCCCCCCTCCATACGTCACCGCGTCTGCCGCCTCCGTCTGATCCAAATGAGCGCCGCCTCCTGCCCACTTCCGCGCCGCCCCCCTCTCCATACGTCACCGCGCCGTCCCTTGTACTTGTCACTGCCGCCTCCTGCTTAAAATACGGTAATGCACACAGTATTAATCATACATCAGTAAAACATACACACTGGCATACTGGGGTATCATCTGCTGTTTTGTGGTGAATACAATACTGTTCAGGTTGTTAATAAATGTTAATTTTATGGTTAAAACAAAAAAATTCGACAATTTTTTTCCAATATAAGACATACCCCGAAAGTAAGACATAGTGGGGCTTTTGGGGATAAAAAGAAAGTAAGACACTGTCTTACTTTCGGGGAAACACGGTATGTGTGTGTGCGTTTTTGAGGGGGGTGGCACAGGTGTGGAATCTACCAGAGTTGCTTGAAGTTGGCGATCCCAAGTTGGGAAGTCTGGAAGATGGTCCAGGATTTTTACGGATGGTCCTTGACTTACAACTAGTGATGGGCTACCAAACTTTTTACTACCACACTGTGGGCGTGGTTTGTGTATCAGGACGCCCTGCATTTTCTTTCAACATCTTTCAGTGCAAATTGGGTGCTCTGGGGTGGAGCTCCATTTCCGCTACCCCACTGCGTTCCCCCCCCCATCCGGGCCCTAGCCCACCCCTGCTTACAGCCATTCATTTAGTGACCGCTCAAAGTCGCAACGGCATTGAAAAAAGTGACTTGTGGTCATTTTTCACACTTTCGACTGTTGCAACATCCCCTGGGGTCACGTGATCAAAATTTGGATGCTGGGCAATCGATTCATATTTATGCCCCAGGGGTCTTGTGGTAATTTTTTGCGGCCTTCTAATCAATGCAGGTAAGTAGTTTGTCCCTAATTTGACAACTGCAATGCTTCCTTTAACAACTGGGGCAAATGAGGTGTTAAAGTGGAGCAAAACTCACTTTATAATCTGTGTTACTTAGCCACAGAAATCTTGGGCTCAGCTGTGGTTGTGAGTCAAGGACTACCTAGCCCAGTGATGGTGAACTTATGGCACGGGTGCTACAGGTGGCACATGGAGTCATATCTGCTGACACAGAGCCATTGCCCTAGCTTAGCTCCAATTTGCATGTGTGTGCTGGCCGGCTGATTTTTGGCTTGTACAGAGGCTCTGGGACGGCATTTTTGGCTTCCATAGAGCTTCCAGGGGGATGGGGGAGGGTGTTTTTACCCTCCTGGGTAGATTTTGGAGCCTGGGGAGGGCGAAACACGAGCCTACAGGGCCCCTGGAAGTTGGGAAACAAATCATTTCCGGTCTCCAGAGGACTTCCAGGGGGTTGAGGAAGCTGTTTTCGCCCTCCCCAGGCATTGAATTATGGGTGTGAGCACTTGCGCATGCGCGATAGCACATGCCCATGCTCTTTCGGCACCCAAGGGGAAAAAAGGTTCACCACCACTGACCTAACCTGTGTGTGTTTTATTACCTGCTCTTTCCTTTGTATGACTCATCTTCCTTTGGGGCAAACCCACCCTTTTTTTTTTAAAGACCAGTGCATTTCTGGAGTAAATTGGGGTTTGGGCCTAGATCATCAGACGCTTGGAAATCTCTGAGAATTGTTTGCCAGAGTTGTGTCAAACCATGGCAGTTGTCCAAGAAGAAGATTAAGAATCAGTCTTCGCCGAGTTGGTGTTTTAACTATGGCCTGGAGTGCTGAGCTGTGAAAAGGAGTTTAAAGCAGGAAGGAAGATCAATTCTGAATAGTGTGTTTTCAAATGGGAAGACTGACACGTAGTAGAGAAGGCCGGGGATTTTAATGCTCTAAAGCAGTGATGGCAAACCTTTTTTGGCTTGCTTGCCAAAAGGGTGTGCCTGTGCACTAGTACACGCGCACATGCCTTCTCCCATGCCCTCCCCTGAACATGTGCACAACCCCCATGCATGCGCACAGCCTGGGATGGTGAAAAACAGCCCAACAGGCCAAGTTGGCCCGTTGGGCTGTCTTTCACCATCCACACGCTTGTTAAGCTTCCATGATTATTCTTTTGCTGTAGTGTTCTGTTTTGGAAATTAATTTAGTACTGTACTGTCAAAATCAATTTCATGTCCTCCTTCCATAATCATGGAAGCCATCGAGATAGAAAAACATTCCCAAAATATGAACAAGCGGGATGATACCTCCCACCTACCAGACATTTGGAAACCAGCCCTCATTAACAAACGTATCCCAGCCATAGAAACTGAAACCAGACTCAGCACACACATTGTAAAACAACCAAGTAGCCTGCAAGCTCCAACTACTCAAGATATCAGGCCTAATCCACAATCATTAACAATCATTAACTAATCAGCATACCTCAGTTACATCAACGACCCCAGGTGTTACCCCACTGACTCACCAGTAAGTTTCTACACAGCAGGCAATTGCTGAGCCATCAAACCACACCCAGCCACCAGTATTTATAGAAGGAAGGCAGCTCAGGTCTCGCTGTGTTCACCCTAGGACAAGGACAGAAACACCAGCCTGAAGATGACGAGTGGGACCTCATTGAAACGTCGCCAGAAATTTCCAAATCCTACACAGGAATAAACCCGAATATGCCAAGATCGTCATATATATATATATTATTGATTTTTAGTTATATAAGAGCACACAGAGTTGGCTTCCACCAGGTCCCGTCGACTAACCAGTGCAAGCTAGCGGGACCACAGGGGAGGGCCTTCTCTGTTGCCGCCCAGCTCTATGGAATCAAGTCCTCCCCCCCCCCAATGTCCATACTGCTCCCACCCTACTGGCCAGAGGTGGGCTGCTGCCCGGACTGGGGGGGAACACAGTGGGGTAGCGAAAATGGAGCTCCACCCCAGAGCACCCAATTTGCACAGAAAGATGTTGAAAGAAAATGCAGGGCGTCCTGAATAAGCCACGCCCACAGTGGGGTAATAAAGAATTTGGTAGCCCTTCACTGTTACTGGCCTTTCACAAGGCCACGAAGACCTGGCTTTGCCAGCAGGCCTAGGGGGCCATGAATCAACAACTATCATGGCCAAATTGTATGAATGGTACATATGTATGTTGTTGTGACTGTTCTACCATGGGTTTTTTAATGAGGGCCTTATTGTTTTAGATTTTACATTCGACTTCTTTTTTTATTGTTTTGTATTTATATTGCTTATTGTAAGCCGCCCTGAGTCCTTTGGAATGGGGCGGCATAGAAGTTGAAAGAAAGAAAGAAAGAAAGAAAGAAAGAAAGAAAGAAAGAAAGAAAGAAAGAAAGAAAGAAAGAAAGAAAGAAAGAAAGAGGGAGGGAGGGAGGGAGGGAGGGAGGGAGGGAGGGAAGGAGGAGGAAGGAAGGAAGGAAGGAAGGAAAGAAAGAAAGAGGGAGGGAGGGAGGAAGGAAGGGAAGGAAGGAAGAGGGAGGGAAGGAAGAAAGGAAGGAGGAAGGAAGGAAGGAAGAGGGAGGGAGGGAGGGAAGGAGGAAGGAAAGGAAGAAAGAAAGAAAGAAAGAAAGAAAGAAAGAGGGAGGGAGGGAGGGAAGGAAGGAGGAAGGAAGGAAAGGAAGGAAGGAATAAAAAAGAAAGAAAGAAAGAAAGAGGGAGAGAGGGAAGGAAGGAGGAAGGAAGGAAGGAAGGAAAGAAAGAAAGAAAGAGGGAGGGAGGGAAGGAAGGAAGGAGGAAGGAAGGAAAGAAAGAAAGAAAGAAAGAGGGAGGGAGGGAAGGAAGGAGGAAGAAAGAAAGAAAGAGGGAGGGAGGGAAGGAAGGAAGGAGGAAGGAAGGAAAGAAAGAAAGAAAGAGGGAGGGAAGGAAGGAAGGAGGAAAGGAAGGAAGGAAGGAAGAGGGAAGGAAGGAAGGAAGGAGGAAGGAAGGAAGAAAGAAAGAAAGAAAGAAAGAGGGAGGGAGGGAAGGAAGGAGGAAGGAAGGAAGGAAAGGAAGAAAGAAAGAAAGAGGGAGGGAAGGAAGGAAGGAAGGAAAGGAAGGAAGAAAAAAGAAAGAAAGAAAGAGGGAGGGAAGGAAGGAAGGAAGGAGGAAGGAAGGAAAGGAAGAAAGAAAGAAAGAAAGAAAGAGGGAGGAAAGGAAGGAAGGAGGAAGGAAGGAAAGAAAGAAAGAGGGAGGGAGGGAAGGAGGGAAGGAAGGAAGGAAGAAAGAAAGAAAGAAAGAAAGAGGGAGGGAGGGAAGGAGGAAGGAAGGAAAGAAAGAAAGAAAGAAAGAGGGACGGAGGGAAGGAAGGAAGGAGGGAGGGAGGAAGGAAAGGAAGGAAGGAAGGAAGAGGGAGGGAAGGAAGGAAGGAGGAAGGAAGGAAGAAAGGAAGGAAGAAAGAGGGAAGGAGGGAAGGAAGGAAGGAGGAAGGAAGGAAAGGAAGAAAGAAAGAAAGAAAGAAAGAAAGAAAGAGGGAAGGAGGGAGGGAGGGAGGGAAGGAGGAAGGAAGGAAGGAAGGAAAGGAAGGAAGAAAAAAAGGAAGAAAGAAAGAGGGAGGGAAGGAAGGAAGGAGGAAGAAAGGAAGGAAAGGAAGAAAGGAAGAAAGAAAGAAAGAAAGAGGGAGGGAGGGAATGAAGGAGGAAGGAAGGAAGGAAGGAAGGAAAGAAAGAGAGAGAGAAAGAAAGAAAGAAAGAAAGAAAGAAAGAAAGAAAGAAAGAAAGAAAGAAGTGCTGTCTGGACAGGTGGGCAGAACCTCACGCTGCCGCCACTACTAATGTTGAGAGAATGTGGAGTGAATGGAATGATTGGGGTTTTTTATGGTTTGGGGGAGGGGTTTCTAGATTTTTAATTAGTTATTTGGGTTGCATTATGTATTGTATATTTCATATGTTGTGAGCCGCCCTGAGTCCTCGGAGACGGGCGGCATAGAAATCCAATAAATAAATAAATAAATTCTCCAAACCACTGGTGACCAGCACTACCAGTATACCCGAACCGGCCTGAACTTTCACCCCTGTATGCCACTATTATCTGATCATTCCCTAGGCCTTGCTGCTTGACTGTCCTCTTTGCCCTGTTCCTCAAGGTCTTTCTCATGTCCCATTAGATCAAGACAGTTTGAGGAAAACAGATACCCAAGCAGTAGGGAGATAACGCATCCCAAGCTGTGTTTTCAAACCGAAAACTAAAACAGGATTTAGTGCAGTTTTAACCGGAAAATGCAGCCCGCACTCCAAGTCTTAAATCTTCCACCCTCCCATTCCGGGAAGGAAATTATCCGGGATCGGATCATCTCATCTCTTTCCACTTTACCAACCTCCTGACATTTGAAGCCTGTCCCCGCTAGGGCTCGTACGGGGTAGCCGTCTTTTTGCAGGTAATTACGGCCGTAAAATTAAGCCGGCCTTGTACACGAAGCCAGCAAATTAGCGAAGGATTGAAGGTCAAAGAGATCTCATTTATGGAGTCTCTAAGAAAATGTTAAGAACAAGTGCGTGTCAGGCAGACCAGTGCGCCGGATTAACGCAAGGTCACAACAAGTGGGACTGAAGTGTTCGGGGGGGGGGACGTGTAACCATCTCTGCCAGGCCATCAACACAACTGGGAATTTATCTCTCCCGGTCTTATCTTAACCCTGGTCGCTCGGCTCTCTTTTAATGAAGCCTGACAAAAGTGAGAAAAATAAAGCACACTTTTTTCCTCCCTTCTTTTGTTTTAAAAGCAAGCCGGCCCTGGCTGTTTTTCCCAGTGCCATCCGAAGCCCCCCCCTTCCCTCCCCCTGCTCAAATAATATAATCCACGCTGCGTAATGAAGAATGAAGGGGAACAAATGCTTGCTGGGTAACTACCGAAGCCAAGGTGGTAGGTAACCTACTTTTCAAACCGGAGGAGCGAAAATCTAGCCAGATCCTCCTAATAAATAATTATCACGACAGCAAGAACAACAATTCCATTGAATATAAACACTCTACTCCAGGCCACGTTATGGCAGAGACATGGATGAAAGTGGCTGCATGGTTTTAATGGCTCTCTACATGGGGCTACCTTTGAAAAGTGTTCGGAAACTTCAGATCGTGCAGAATGCAGCTGCGAGAGCTATCATCGGCTTCCCTAAATATGCCCATGTCACACCAACACTCCGCAGTCTGCATTGGTTGCCGATCAGTTTCTGGTCACAATTCAAAGTGTTGGTTATGACCTATAAAGCCCTTCATGGCACCAGACCAGAATATCTCCGGGACCGCCTTCTGCCGCACAAATCCCAGCGACCAGTTAGGTCCCACAGAGTTGGCCTTCTCCGGGTCCCGTCAACTAAACAATGTCGTTTGGCGGGACCCAGGGGAAGAGCCTTCTCTGTGGTGGCCCCGACCCTTTGGAACCAACTCCCCCCAGATATGAGAGTTGCCCTCACCCTCCTTGCCTTTCGTAAAGTTCTTAAGACCCATCTCTGTCGTCAGGCATGGGGGAACTGACACATCTCCCCCGGCCCTATACAGTTTATACATGGAATGTTTGTGTGTTTGTTTGCTTTTAATAATGGGTTTTTTAGTGTTTTTTAAATTATTAGATTTGTTTTTTACATTGTTCTTGTTATTGTTGTGAGCCGCCCCGAGTCTACGGAGAGGGGCGGTATACAAATCTAATAAATAATAATAATAATAATAATAATAATAATAATAATAATGACATAGGTATTCATTCATTCATTCATTCATTCATTCAGTCATTCATTCATTTATTTATTTATTTATTTATTTATTTATTTATTTATTTATTTATTGTTAGAGTTGAAACGGACCATAAAGGCCATCAAGTTCAACCTCCTGCCCAAGCAAGAACCCTATAGTACACCAGTCAAGTGGCAGTTCAATCTTCTCTTAAAAATGTCCAGAGTGTTGGAGTTCACAACGTCCGCTGGTAGGTTGTTCCATTGGTTGATCGCTCTGACCGTCAGGAAGTTCCTCCTTATCTCCATGTTGAATCTCTCCTTGGTCAGCTTCCAGCCGTTGTTCCTCGTCCAGCCCTCTGGTGCCCTGGAGAATAAAGTGATCCCCTCCTCTCTGTGACATCCCCTCGTATACTTGTAGACTGCTATCATGTCCGCTCTGGCCCTCCTTTTCTCTAGGCTATCCATGCCCAGTTCCCTCAGTCTCTCTTCATAAGTCTTGGTTTCCAATCCCTTAATCATCTTGGTGGCTCTTTTTTGCACCCTCTCCAGAGTTTCAATGTCTCTTTTGAAGTGTGGTGACCAGAACTGAATACAGTACTCCAGGTGTGGTCGGACCAGGGCATAGTAGAGTGGTATTAAGACTTCCCTGGTCTTTTTAGGTTTCTTGAATTTCTTAAACATAGAAACATAGAAGATTGACGGCAGAAAAAGGCCTCATGGTCCATCTGGTCTGCCCTTATACTATTTCCTGTATTTTATCTTAGGATGGATATATGCAGGGGTGGGCTACTGTCCTGATGGGGGTTGGAACGCAGTGGGGTAACGAAAATGGAGCTCCACCCTAGAGCACCCAATCTGCACTGAATGATGTTGAAAGAAAATGCAGGGCATCCTGCATAAGCCACCCCTACAGTACAGTAGTAAAAATGTTGGTAGCCCTTCACTGGATATATGTTTATATGAAGGGAAATATATTGATTGGCCATCATATCTTCAAATCAGAAACATAGAAGATTGATGGCAGAAAAAGACCCCATGGTCAATCTAGTCTGCCCTTATACTATTTCCTGTATTTTATCTTAGGATGGATATATGTTTATCCCAGGCAGGTTTCAATTCAGCTACTGTGGATTTACCAACCACGTCTGCTAGAAGTTTGTTCCAAGCGTCTACTACTCTTTCAGTAAAATAATATTTTCTCACATTGCTTCTGATCTTTCCCCCAGCTAACCTCAGATTGTGTCCCCTTGTTCTTGTGTTCACTTTCCTATTAAAAACACTTCCCTCCTGAACCTTATTTAACCCTTTAACATATTTAAATGTTTCGATCATGTCCCCACCTTTCCCTTCCGTCCTCCAGACTATATAGATTGAGTTCATGAAGTCTTTCCTGATACGTTTTATGCTTAAGATCTTCCACCGTTTTTGTAGCCCGTGTTAATATGTTTAATGGATTTTAGTTTTAAATTAATTTAGTTTTAACTTTGATTTCCACTGTGTCACTTTTCTGTATTTTTCTGTTGTAAGCCACCCTGAGTCTCCAGAGAAGGGCGGCCTAGAAATCTGATTGATTGATTGATTGATTGATTGATTGATTGATTGATTATAATGGGGATCTATAATTTAAGGGGAAAAGCTGCCTTGCCTTGGGAGGGGAAGGCTCGGAGCTGCTCTGAGATTTTCCAGATCGCTCTCTTAAATCGGCGGTGAGGGTTCGGTTTGCTTAAATTCGCCTGAGTGAGTGAGAATGGAGCCATGGTGCTTTGTAAACCACTACAGGTAGTCCTCGACTTGCAACAATCCGTTTAGTGACCATTCATAGTTACAATGGCACTGAAAAATGTAACTCAGGACCAGGGGTGAGCTAAAAAAAAAAATTAGCAAGGGGTTCTCTGCCCAGTTGCTTGGTGCGCGTGGCCATGGTGGGCGTGGCCTTGTTGGCTACCTGCAAAACGGGGGGGGGGAGTATTTTTGCCCTCACCTAGCTCCATAGTTTTTCCTCGAGCCTCCAGGAGGGCAAAAATGGTCTCCCCAGGCTCCGAGGGCCATCTTGATACCCATTTCCGGCCTTCCCAAACTTCCAGGAGGCCAGTTTTTCACCCTTCCTAAGTCTCTCTGCGCACCCTGCATTTATCTGCATCGAAAATGGGCCGCATGGGGACTCCTGGCAGGGGCGGAGTGAGGTGGGCAGGGCATCATATGTTTGGACTTCAATTAATAAAATTCTCCAGCCAGCATGATTTAAGATGTTTGGACTTCAACTCCCAGAATTCCCCAGCCAGCATGATTTAGGATGTTTGGACTTCAACTCCCAGAATTCCCCAGCCAGCATGATTTAAGATGTTTGGACTTCAACTCCCAGAATTCCCCAGCCAGCATGATTTAAGATGTTTGGACTTCAATTCCCAGAATTCCCCAGCCATCATGCTTTAAGATGTTTGGATTTCAACTCCCAGAATTCCCCAACCATCATGATTTAAGATGTTTGGACTTCAATTCCCAGAATTCCCCAGCCAGCATGATTTAAGATGTTTGGACTTCAGCTCCCAGAATTCCCCAGCCATCATGCTTTAAGATGTTTGGATTTCAACTCCCAGAATTCCCCAACCATCATGATTTAAGATGTTTGGACTTCAATTCCCAGAATTCCCTAGCCATCAAGCTTTAAGATGTTTGGACTTCAATTCCCAGAATTCCCCAGCCAACATGCTTTAAGATGTTTGGACTTCAACTCCCAGAATTCCCCAGCCAGCATGATTTAAGATGTTTGGACTTCAATTCCCAGAATTCCCTAACCATCATGCTTTAAGATGTTTGGACCTCAATTCCCAGAATTCCCCAGCCAACATGATTTAAGATGTTTGGACTTCAACTCCCAGAATTCCCCAGCCAGCATGATTTAAGATTTTTGGACTTCAACTCCCAGAATTCTCCAGCCAACATGATTTTAGATGTTTGGACTTCAACTCCCAGAATTCCCCAGCCAGCATGCTTTAAGATGTTTGGACTTCAACTCCCACAATTCTCCAGCCCTCATGATTTAAGATGTTTGGACTTCAACTCCCAGAATTCCCCAGCCCTCATGATTTAAGATGTTTGGACTTCAACTCCCAGAATTCCCTAGCCCTCATGATTTAAGATGTTTGGACTTCAACTCCCAGAATTCCCCAGCCAGCATGATTTAAGATGTTTGGACTTCAACTCCCAGAATTCCCCAGCCCTCATGATTTAAGATGTTTGGACTTCAACTCCCAGAATTCCCCAGCCAGCATGATTTAAGATGTTTGGACTTCAACTCCCAGAATTCCCCAGCCCTCATGATTTTAGATGTTTGGACTTCAACTCCCAGAATCCCCCAGCCAGCATGATTTAAGATGTTTGGACTTCAACTCCCAGAATCCCCCAGCCAGCATGATTTAAGATGTTTGGACTTCAACTCCCAGAATTCCCCAGCCAGCATGCTTTAAGATGTTTGGACTTCAACTCCCAGAATCCCCCAGCCAGCATGATTTAGGATGTTTGGACTTCAACTCCCAGAATTCCCCAGCCAGCATGATTTAAGATGTTTGGACTTCAACTCCCAGAATTCCCCAGCCATCATATTTTAAGATGTTTGGACTTCAACTCCCAGAATTCCCCAGCCAGCATGATTTAAGATGTTTGGACTTCAACTCCCAGAATTCCCCAGCCATCATATTTTAAGATGTTTGGACTTCAACTCCCAGAATTCCCCAGCCATCATATTTTAAGATGGTTGGACTTCAACTGCCACAATTCTCCAGCCAGCATGATTTAAAGTGTTTGGACTTCAGCTCCCAGAATTCCCCAGGTAGTATTAAGCCCACCTTAAAAGTTACCAAGTTTGAAAAACCTTGATCTAGAATGGTGCCTGAATTCCGCACCAATTTTTGCAAGCCGTCTCGTTGCCTCAAAGAAGCTGTGAAAGTCCAGTGAGCGTTAACCCATCCTGACAACGATGCCTTTCGTATAGGATTCAATTAATTGGCAAAGAAGATGCGGACTAATGAAAATAAAGTAAAATCATTCTGGCAATTAAGTCACTGTAAACATTATTGACAATGCTTCTTCCATACAATAAACTTGGATTTAAAGCCAAGTGTGGCAATATTGAATCACGGGTTCATTAGTAAATCATGAGTAGCATAAATGTAGGTTTTAATCAAAGGGGCAGAAAAGAAGGAAGAGACCCATTTGTCTGCCTCAGCCCCAACTTGAGAGGAATCTTCCCCCAGCTGTGTCATGTTTATTTATTGTCTTTCCTTTGAACTATCGATATTCAAGGAATTAAATATAAACAGCAATAGTTGGGTGAAAGTCAGGTTTTTCAATGCTAATTGTTCGGGTCTGTTGCTACTGAAACATTTATTATTCGGGTTGGCTGAATTGGTGATAGGAACTAGCTGAGGCTGGCTGATCTTCAAAGGTGAGACTTGAAGGGGAAACCACAAAGAGACCTTCAATGTGTACAGCAGTGTTTCCCAACCTGAACAACTTTTAAGATGTGTGGACCTCAACTCCCACCATTCCCCAGCCAGTTGCCTGGGCCTCTTATGTATGCTATTTGGACATTCTGGATTTTGAAGTGCTTTAGTCCCTCCTGCCTCGGCCAAAGAGTTGTGTATCTCCATCAAGCTCACCTTCCTTACTCTCTACAGTGGTGGCCCACATATTTTTGGCACCAGGGACCGGTTCCATGTGGAAGAGGGGAAGGAGGGAGGAGGGAGAAAGGAAATGGGTGAAGAAAAAGAAAGAAAGAGAGGAAGGGAGGGAGGAAGGAAGGGATAAAGGAATGAAGGAAGGAACAAAGGAAAAATAAGAAGGAAGAAAAAAAGAAAAAAAGAAGAAGGAAGGAAGGAAGAAAAAGAGGGAGGAAGGAAGGGGAGGAAGGAAGGAAAGAAAGAGACGAAGGAAGAGAAGGAAGGAAGAAGGAAGGAAGGAAGGAAATAGAAAGGAACAAAGGAAGAAGAATTTGAAAATGAAGAGAAAGTAAGAGAGGGAGAAGGAAAAAGGGGAGAGAAGAGCAAGGAAAGAAAGAAAAGTAGTGTTTGGAAAGTGGTGAAGAAAAAAAGAAAAGAAGGGGAAAGGGAAGAAGAGTTTGAAAAGGAGGAGGAGGAAGGAGAGGAGGGAGAAGAGAAAAGGAAACAGAAAAAAGGAAGGGAAGTAAAGGAAAGGAGAAGTGGAAGAACAGGGGTAAAGAAAAAGAAAGAAGAAGGAAAGGGGGAAGAAGAGATTGAAAAAGAAGAGAAAGAGGAGGAGGAGGGGAGAAGTGAAAAGGAAAGGGGGAAGGAAAGGAGAAGTGGAAGGAAAGGGGTGATTAAAAAAAGAAGGAAGAAGGGAAGAAGAGTTTGAAAAGCAAGAGGAAGGAGGAGAAGGAGGAGAATTGGTCAATATAGTCAACCAGATGTTTAGACTGGATTTGTCATTTTTATCCACCTATTGTTGAGCCCTTCCCAAGGTTATGCCCTGTTGTTCGGGGGAGCAGCTGCCATGATCTGGACGTGTTGATGGCCTGTGAAGAGAAACCTGGGAACAACCCAATTAAAGTGGGACCTGTTAAAGAAAGGCAGCCATCACTTTTGGCTCTCCCTGCCTGTCTCATTATGGTGGGCAACCAACAGCGAACGCCCCGAGTCTTCGGAGAGGGGCGGCATACAAATCTAATAAATAATTATTATTATTATTATTATTATTACTATTATTATTATTATTTTGAGCAAAACCTTTGCAGGGATCCACGTGTCTTCTTCATTGTTCACCCAGGACCTAAACCAGGGAGGGCGAACCTTTTATGGTGCCAAAAGAGTGTGCATGCATGTGCTAGCATGTATCCATGTGCCGACACCTCTTCCCTCCCCATGTTGGGAGAGTTTTGCACATGCGGAAGTTAACCCACCAAGTAGCCACAGTTAACCACTATACCTAATGGAAGTCTTCAATAAAAAACACTGCAGCAGGCTTTCTTGTAAAAATATATTTTACTTTTCTTCTTTATCAAACTGCTTCTCTAAATAAACGATCACCTTTACATAGAAACATAGAAACATAGAAGATTGACATCAGAAAAAGACCTCATGGTCTGTTGTGATTCAGTCTGAGGCTCCTCAGGGAACGGCTGGAAATCTGCCGGCTCCATGCTCAGAGGGGGAGGACGAGGAACAGGAGGAGGAGGAGGACCAGGCAGACGGGGAAGAGGAATGCCAGGACGAAGAGGAGGGAGAACAGCCTGAGACCCCCGGGGGGGAGCTCTCCCCAGCGAGTAGCCTGGAATCCTTAGATGAGAACGCACAAGCCATTATCGATATGAGGCAGAGAAGCCCTCCCAACGAAGGGGACAATTAGCCAGGTATTTCCATCCCTAATAGGCAACAGCTGGGTTTGGGTGTGGTTCTTCTCAGAAAGGTTGAAAAGGCAGGCCCGCCCTTCCTGTATTGTGGAGAGTTATCTTTTGAGAGTTCTGTGACCTTGCTTCGATCCTTGGCGTCTCTGATTCTGGTTTGTGGCCTCGAAGGCTGAA
Source organism: Erythrolamprus reginae (assembly GCF_031021105.1). NCBI lineage: Eukaryota > Metazoa > Chordata > Lepidosauria > Squamata > Dipsadidae > Erythrolamprus > Erythrolamprus reginae. Next base: position 416,209,097 of record NC_091950.1, on the reverse strand, counting down.
AACTTGGGAGAGGCGTGGGTTTTATTATCTACAGTGGTGTGTGTGCCAGCAAGAAGCCTGTTGTATTGTCTGGCCGTCGTGACTCTTCTGTGAAGCCTCATAGCATTCCAGTTTGTAAGAACAGTTTTTGTTCTCTGTGTTTGTTTTCAAAGATATAAAGTGACTTTGCTTTTTGCCAGCATGTCTGGCTGCTTTTTTCAGTTGGTGTTGAAGTCTGGGGGCACCCAGACAGAACATGGTCCATCTAGTCTGCCCTTATATTATTTCCTGTATTTTATTTTAGGATCGATATATGTTTATCCCAGGCATGTTTAAATTCAGTTACTGTGGATTTACCAACCACGTCTGCTGGAAGTTTGTTCCAAGCATCTACTACTCTTTCAGTAAAATAATATTTTCTCATGTTGCTTTTGATCTTTCCCCCAACTAACCTCAGATTGTGTCCCCTTGTTCTTGTGTTCACTTTCCTATTAAAAACACTTCCCTCCTGGACCTTATTTAACCCTATTTGAAAACGTATCTTGGTCAGTAAGCCACTCCCACCCAGTCACATGATCTTTAAGCCACCCCTGGTCACATGATTGCCAAGCCACTCCCACCAGGTCACATGGCCAGCAAGCCACGCCTGCCCAGTCACATGGCCATCAAGCCACACCCACAAAATAAGCCACACCTACAGTAAAACTTTGTGCCAAGTAGATTAAGAACTTTAAGTTGATTCCAACTGTCTAAACTTTCATAACTCCTTCCTTCCTTCTTTCCTTCCTTTTCTTGTTTTTTTGGTTTCTTTCTTCTCCCTCTCTTCTCTTCCCTTTTTCTTTTCACCCTTCTAGTCCTTTCTTCCTTCCTCTCTTTCTTTTCTTCCTTCTCTTTTCCCTCTTCTTCTTCTTCTTCTTCCTCCTCCTCCTCCTCCTTCCTTTCTTATTTTCCTTCCTCCCTCCCTTCTTTCTCCTCCTTCCTTTCTTCCTTTCCTTCCTCTCTTCTTTCCTCCCTTCATCTTTCGAAGTCTTCCTTCCTTCCTCTTTCCTTCCTATCCTTCCTTCCAACTCCTCTCCTCCCTTCCTACCTGACTACCTCCTTCTATGCCTTTCTTTCCTCCTTTTCTTCCTTTCTCTTTCTTCTCCTTCCATCTTTCCTTCTTTTTTCTCTCCTTTTCATCCTGCCTCCCTGCCTTTCTTCTTCTTTCTATTTCTTTCTTTCCTTCCTTCTTTCCTTCCTTCCTTCCTCCCTCCCTTCCTTCCTTCCTATCTCTGCCTGTATGTGCACTGACTTAAATGCAGCATGGATAGTTGTACTTTCCAAGGAGCTGGCAACCCTTAATCAGTGTTAATTGGCTCTAATTAGCATATGTTAATTAATGATATTTACTACAAATTAAAGGTATGAGTGTTCCCAGAGGATTTCCTGTTCATCCAATTAGTGCCAATTAGTTGCAATTAACACGTGTAAATGAGTTGCCATTGAACCCAAAACAAACAAACCGCATAGACCAGGCTGTTTGGGAGTGTGTGTGTATGTGTGTGTGTTTCTTGCACATTTTGAGAAGGCATTAAATTGCAGTGGGGAGTGGAGAAACAAGAAATCCAGGAATTGCTTAATAGGTTACAGCATTTATTACTGTATTCAACCTGGTTCTAAAACAGGGGTGGGGTACTATAGCCACTTTATGACATGTGGACTTCAACTCCCAAAATTCCTGAGCCAACAGGCTCAGGAATTCTGGGAGTTGAAGTCCACACATCATAAAGGGGCCATAGTTCCCCACTCTTGTTCCAGGGGATCACCTGGATTCCATGGGATTGTGATTCCATAGGATTGTGGATCTGGGAAGAATAGGATGGGATGGGATGGGATGGGAGAGGAGAGGATAAGGCAAGCGATAGCAGGTGTACCAAGATACACCCATATTACTCCAACTCTATGCGAGCTGCATTGGTTACCAGTCAGCCTCCAGACGCAATTCAAGATGTTGGTTATCACCTTTAAAGCCCCATATGGCTCAGGGCCAGACTACCTACGGGACCACCTTCTGCCTCATACCTCTCAACAGCCAATAAGGGCCCAAAGAGTTGGCCTTCTCCACCTCCTGTCTGCCAAACAATGTCGGCTGGCAGGGCTGTGAAGAAGGGCCTTCTCTGTAGCGGCTCCGACCCTTTGGAATCAACTGCCTCCAGAGATCCATGCTATCCCCACCTTACCAGCCATTAAGATTTGGCTTTTCCAGCAGGCCGGGGACTAGGAATGATTGAGTTTATGCATGGTTTTTTGTGTTATGTATTTTATGCTATTTGCTATTTTATTGTGGTTACATTTTATACTGCTTTTTAGTTTTTGGGATCATTGTTAGGCGCCCAGAGTTTGGCGGCATATAAATATCATAAAATAAATAGATAGGATAGGATAGGACAGGACAGAATAGAATAGAATGGATCTTGAAGGTCTTCTAGTCCAGTGTCTCCCAACCTTGGCAACTTGAATATATTTGGACTTCATCTCCCAGAATTCCCCAGCCAGCAAATGCTGGCTGGGGAATTCTGGGAGTTGAAGTCCAGATATCTTCAAGTTGCCAAGGTTGGGAAACACTGTTCTAGTCCAACCCTGCTTAGGCAGGAGACCCTAAACCACTTCAGACAAATGGTTATCCAATATCTTCTTTAAAATTTCCAGTGTTGGCGCATTCACAACTTCTGGGGGCAAGCTGTTCCACTGATTAATTGTTCTAACTGTCAGGAAATTTCTCCTGTTACTTCTCTACTTGTTTAATTTCCACCCATTGCTTCTTGTCCTACCTTCAGATGCTTTGCAGAATAGTTTGACTCCCACTTCTTTGTGGCAGCCCCCGAGATATCTAACAGTCCCGCACACATCCCTTCCTTGCTTGCACCCTGAAAAAATGTATGTCCAGGTGTGCCCTACTCAACACCTGGCTGAATCCATCTTTTTCCACCTTTCCTGTGACTGTTGAATAGATCCTGTAAGAATCGTGGCTGGCTAGGGCATTCTAGGAGTTGAAGTTCACAGGTCTTACAGTGGCCAAGAGTGAACATCCCTGACCTAGAATACCAATAAATTTTACAGGTAGTCCTCGATTTACGACAGTTAATTTAGTGGCCATTGAAAGTTACCATAGCGGTGGAAAAAAGTGACATGAGCATTTTTCATACTTATGACCAATGCAGCATCCGCATGGTCAGGTGGTCAAAATTTGGATCTTTGGAAACTGATTGGCATTTATTTATTTATTTATTTATTTATTTATTTATTTATTTATTTATCTATTTATTCATTCGTTCGTTCATTTATTCATTCATTCATCTATCTATCTATCTATCTATTTATTTATTTATTTATTTATTTATTTATTTATTTATTTATTTATTTATTTATTTAATTTGTATGCCGCCCCTCTCCGTAGACTCAGGTGGCTCACAACAGTAATAGAAAAAACAATGTAGAATACAAATCTAATAATTAAAACTGAAAACCCATAATTTAAAAAACATGCACACAACATACCATACATAAACAATATAGGCCTGGGGAAGTTATATCAGTTCCCCCATGCCTGACGACAGAGGTAGGTTTTAAGGAGTTTACGAAAGGCAAGGAGGGTGGGGGCAGTTCTAATCTCAGAGGGGAGCTGGTTCCAGAGGGTCGGGGCCGCCACAGAGAAGGCTCTTCCCCTGGGACCTGCCAAACGACATTGTTTAGTCGACGGGACCTGGAGAAGGCCAACTCTGTGGGACCTAATCGGTTGCTGGGATTCGTGCGGCAGAAGGCAGTCCCGGAGATATTCTGGTCCGATGCCATGAAGGGCTTTATAGATCATAACCAACACTTTGAATTGTGACCGGAAATTGATCGGTAACCAATGCAGACTGCGGAGTGTTGGTGTAACATGGGCATACCTTGATGATGGTTGCAGTGTCCTGGGTCACGTGATCACCTTTTGTGACCTTCTGAATTTAGAATACTGTGTTCAGTTCTGGAGACCTCACCTACAAAAAGATATTGATAATATCAAACGAGTCTAAAGACGGGCTACAAAAATGGTGGAAGGTCTTAAGCATAAAACGTATCAGGAAAGACTTCATGAACTCCATCTGTATAGTCTGGAGGACAGAAGGGAAAGGGGGGACATGATTGAAACATTTAAATATGTTAAAGGGTTAAATAAGGTTTAGGAGGGAAGTGTTTTTAATAGGAAAGTGAACACAAGAACAAGGGGGCAGAATCTGAGATTAGTTGGGGAAAAGATCAGAAGCAACGTGAGAAAATATTATTTTACTGAAAGAGTAGTAGATCCTTGGAACAAACTTCCAGCAGACGTGGTTGGTAAATCCACAGTAACTGAATTGAAACATGCCTGGGATAAACATATATCCATCCTAAGATAAAATACAGGAAATAGCATAAGGGCAGACTAGATGGACCGTGAGGTCTTTTTCTGCCATCAATCTTCTATGTTTCTATGTTTCTGAACCAATAAGGAAGACAGATTCACTTAATGACCCTGTCACTAATTGAGCCACGGCAGTGATTCACTCAACAACTGCTGCAAGAAAAGTGGTAAAGTGTGGCAAATCTCTCTTAACAGCTGTCTTACTTAGCAACAGAAATTCAGGGGTCAATTGTGGTCGTAAGTCAAGGACTCCCTGTAATCGGTCTGCTGGCAACTTTCATTGATATGCTGCTTTTAATTAACATATGCTAAGCCACTTGAGCCTGCAGGATAACCTGGAACAAATAAATAAGATTTGACACAATCAACCTCCACTCTATTTGAAAGCTTAACAAATTTGCTCACTGCTTTTACTATGTGAATCACATCCCTTGGCCTTAATTTAAATGAGATTCTCATTCACTTCCATGCACACTCACAGGCGCACCGGGACGCATGCGTGCACACAAAACACCCCCACACACAAACACACCCCACACACAGAGGGAGTCTTTAAATTAGAACCCCATATTGCTTTTTTGCTTGTTGCAGTATATACAGTTCTCAGCTGGAGTTCCCTTTAGTTTTGGGGGTTTTTCCAAGGATGATTTACAAAGCATTTAAAGCAAAATCAATGTCATAAATATTGAAAGGCCATAATAGATAATTCTAAGTAAGTTTAACCAAAACTAGAAATTGCTTTAAATTCTGGAGGAGAATGAGTGGAGTGGGATAGATTATCTCTGGCAGCGTCTGTCTTTGGACTCACATGGTCAACTGACTTCCATATCTTTCCTTACTTCCTTCCCTCTTTCCTTACTTCAGTCTTTCTTCCTGCTGTTTTCCTTCCTTCCATCTTCCTCCCTCCCTCCCTTTCTTCCTCCCTTCCTCTCTCCCTCCTTCCTTCCTTTGTTCTTTCCTCCCTTCCTTCTCCCTCATTCCTTCTACTATCTATCTTCCTTCTCCCTTCCTCCCTTCCTCCTTCCCTTTCTTTCTTTCTTTCTTTCTTCTTCCTTCTTCCTTTCTTTCTTCTCCTGCCCTCCTTTCTGGCTCCCTCCTTTTTTTCTTTATTCTTTGCTCCTTCCCTTCTCATTTCTTTCCACTAACTTCTTGCCTTCACCCTCCCTTCCTTCCTCCCTTTATTCCTTCCTCTTCCTTTCTTTCTCTCTTCCATCCTTCCTTCCTTCCTTCTTTCTTCCTCCCTCCATTTCTCCCTTCCTCTTTTTTCTTTTTCTTTCTTTCTTCCTTCTTCCTCCTCTCTCTTTCTCTCTTTCTCTCTTTCTTTTTCTTTCCTTCCTTCTTTCCTTCCTTTCTTTCTTCCTTCTTCCTCCCTCCATCCTCTCTTCCTCCTTCCTTTCTTTCTTCTTTCCTCCCTCCCTTCTTCTCTTCCTCTTTCTTTCTCTTCCTTTCCTCCTTACTTCCTTTCTTCTTCCTTTATTTCTTTTTTCTTCCTTCCTTCCTTTCCTTTCTTTCTTTTTTGTTTTCTTCCTTCCCTTCTTTCTTTCCATGAATTCTTCTCAACCAGCACTGTTTTCAATTTATCTGAGCCACTGTAGCGTAGTGCTAACAATGTAGGTTGGCCATTGGTATCAAGGAGACCTATTTTCACCGTCAGTCACAGAAGCTGCCGGAATGACTTTGGACCCATCCTGTTCAGAACAACCTACCTTGCAGGGTTATTTGTTGTGCGGAGATACCAGAAGAGGTTTTACTATAGACCTCCTGGAGTTTCTGAAGGATAGATAAGATCTCAATCTTGGAAAACAAATAAAATACATTTATAAAACCAAGGTCCCGAACAGATAAACATTAAGCTTGCTTGATTTATCTTCAATGCAGCACTGAAAAAAAAGTAACTTATGTGCATTTTTCATTCTTATGGCAACTGACTCATATTTATTATGGTTGAAGTATCCCAGGATTATTATTATTATTATTATTATTATTATTATTATTATTATTATTATTATTATTAACATATATCCATCCTAAGATAAAATACAGAAAATAGTATAAGGGCAGACTAGATGGACCATGAGGTCTTTTTCTGCCGTCAGACTTCTATGTTTCTATTATTATTTGTTTATTAGATTTGTATGCCGCCCCTCTCCGAAGACTCGGGATGGCTCACAACATAACAATAGTACAATACAATACAAATCTAATATTAAAATTTTAAAAGTCAATTAAGTCAATTGTGTTAGCAAAAACTTCAGAAGAGAAGGATTTAGGGGTAGTGATTTCTGACAGTCTCAAAATGGGTGAGCAGTGTGGTCGGGCAGTAGGAAAGGCAAGTAGGATGCTTGGCTGCATAGCTAGAGGTATAACAAGCAGGAAGAGGGAGATTGTGATCCCCTTATATAGAGCGCTGGTGAGACCACATTTGGAGTACTGTGTTCAGTTCTGGAGACCTCACCTACAAAAAGATATTGACAAAATTGAACGGGTCCAAAGACGGGCTACAAGAATGGTGGAAGGTCTGAAGTATAAAACGTATCAGGAAAGACTTAATGAACTCAATCTGTATAGTCTGGAAGACAGAAGGAAAAGGGGGGACATGATCGAAACATTTAAATATGTTAAAGGGTTAAATAGGGTTCAGGAGGGAAGTGTTTTTAACAGGAAAGTGAACACAAGAACAAGGGGACACAATCTGAAGTTAGTTGGGGGAAAGATCAAAGGCAACATGAGAAAGTATTATTTTACTGAAAGAGTAGTAGATCCTTGGAACAAACTTCCAGCAGACGTGGTTGGTAAATCCACAGTAACCGAATTTAAACATGCCTGGGATAAACATATATCCATTGTAAGATAAAATACAGGAAATAGTAAAAGGGCAGACTAGATGGACCATGGGGTCTTTTTCTGCCGTCAGTCTTCTATGTTTCTATGTTTCTATGTAAAAAACATTAATATAAAATAATCAATATCATAAAACCACAACTACGCACTCATACACACTCGATGCAATTAATCCTACATGCACGTGATCCCCTTTTGTGACCTTCCGACCAACAAAGTCAATGGTGGGGAGGGGAGACCCAGACTCACTCAATGACCGTGTCCCTAATTTAACAACTGCCCTGATTCACTTAATGACAGTGGCAAGAAAATGAGAAAAAATCCACTTCACAAATGTCACACTTAGCAACATTAATGTTGGCCCACAATTGTGGTCGTAAGTCGAGGATAACCTGTCAAAATAGAAGGGGTGAGGGTGGGGAATACACACTCCCACGACATCGCAGTTCTTACTTTTTATTTGTGACATTCTTGTTTTACTATCCACTCTCACAGGCATGAGCTGTGGAGGTTGTACACTAATCGTCTAAGCCAATGGTCCCCAAATCTGGCAACTTTAGGATTTGTAGACTTCAACTCCCCAGTCAGCACAACAAACCCAAGAATTCTGGGAGCTGAATGTCTCTCTGTCTGTGTGCAGGAGACAAAAGGACATTCTGCAAGGAAAGGGAAAAGAAAGAAGAGAAGAAAGAGAAGAGAAAGAAGAGAAGGGAAGGGAAGAGGAGGGGAGGGGAGAGAAAGAAGAGAAGGGGAGAGAAGAGAAAGAAGAAAAGAAAGAAGAAAAGAGAAAGAAGGGAAGAGAAGAGAAGAGTCTGCGGAGAGGGGCGGCATACAAATCTAAATAATAAAAATAATAAAATAAAGAGAAGAGAAGAGAAAATATGGAATGGAAATAGTTTAATGGAAGGGAAGGGAATTCTGGGAGTTGAATGTCTCTCTGTGTGCAGGAGATGAAAGGACATTCTGCAAGGAATGGGAAGGGAGGGAAGGGAAGGGAAAAGAAAGAAGAGAAGAAAGAGAAGAGAAAGAAGGGAAGGGAAGGGGAGAGGAAGGGAGGGGAGGGGAGAGAAAGAAGAGAAGGGGAGAGAAGAGAAAGAAGAAAAGAAAGAAGAAAAGGGAAAGAAGGGAAGGGAAGGGAAGGGAAGAGAAGAGAAGAGAAGAGAAGAGAAGAGAAAATATGGAATGGAAATAGTTTAATGGAATGGAATGGAAGGGAATGGAAGGGAAGGGAATGGAAGGGAAGAGAATGGAATAGAATAGAATAGAATAGAATAGAATAGAATAGAATAGAGAAATGGGATAGAACAGAACAGAAAATGTGGAATGGAATCTTGTTCTATTAAAAGGTGGAAATAGGAAACAAAGATTTCTATTCTTTCAATTCTTTCAATTGGGATTGTAATTGTGCTAGTTTGGGATATAAACACATTATTTCTCATCTAAGCATCTTTTTTATATTATGCGGTTAATTCATTCGTTTCAGCAACCTGTGTATGTCTTTTCTTGAGCTGTTTTATGTCGCCATGCATTACTTTAATTGCAATAGACACACTGCACAATTTGCTTTCAGAGGTTGTGGGTGTGGCAACCTTGGAGGTTTTCAGAGGAGACTGAACAGGCATTTGTCTGAAATGGTATAGGGTCTCTTCAGTGAAGGGCTACCAACATTTTACTACCACACTGTGGCCGTGGCTTATTTTGTGGGTGTGGCTTGATGATCATGAGACTGGGTAGGACTGGCTTACATTAAGTTTCAAGCATTATTCATTTTATTTTCTAGAGCAGGGGTCCCCAAACTCGGCATCTTTTAAGACTTGTGAATTTCAACTCCCAGAATCCCCCACCCGGCTATTGTTGTGATTCCGTCTGAGGCCCCTCAGGGAACGGCTGATCCTCTGCCGGCTTCCTGCTCAGAGGGGGAGGATGAGGAACAGGAGGTTCAGGCAGACGGGGAGGAGGAATCTCAGGCTGAGGGAGAGGGAGGACAGCCAGAGTCCCCCGAGGGGGAGCTCTCCCCAGCAAGCAGCCTGGATTCCTTAGATGAAAATGCACAAGCAATCATCGATCTCCGGCAGAGAAGAGCAACACAACGAAGGGGACAATTAGCCAGGTACTTTCAGCATTAAAGAGGCAACAGCTGGGTTTGGGTGTGGTGCTCTCTGGAAAGGCTGAAAAGGCAGACCCACCCTTCCTGGCTTGTGGAGTATTATCTTTGGGAGTCCTGGGACCTGGCTGTGATCTTTGGCGTCTTGGAATTCTGGTTTGTGACTTTGAATACTGAAACCTTGGGGGGGAAAAGGTGTGGGTCTTATTCTCTACAGTGGGGGGTGTGCCAGCAAGAGGTCTGCTGTATTGTCTGGCCGTCAGGACTCTGCTGTGAAGTCTCATAGCCTGCCTGTTGGGAAGAACAGGTTTTTCTCTGTGTTTATTTTTCAAACTATAAAGTGCTTTTGCTTTTACCAGCGTGTCTGGCTGCTTTTTCCAGTTGGTGTTGAAGTCTGGGGGCACCCAGACAGAACAGCTATGAAGACTTCTGTTCTAATCTAGAGAATGCTATAGCCATTCAGAAAGGAGGGGGAGGCAGAAACCCAGATCCCATAGAATTAATTCCAGATTTTACCTCCTTATACTTTTCCTAGACACTTTTGTTTGTAGCAGAATTACCCGCTTTGGGTTTTTTTAAACACTTTCGGCTGCCCAAAGAGGATGCCCTGAATTTTCTTTCATCTTTTGGTGCAAATTGGGTGCTCTGGGGTGGAGCTCCATTTTCACTACCCCACTGCGTTAACCCCATCCAGGCAGTAGCTCACCCCCTGGGTCTCCTGCTTGAACAGGGGGTTGGATTAGAAGACCTCCAAGGTCCTTTCCAACTCTGTTGTTGTTGTTGTTGTTGTTGTTGTTGTGATGATGATGATGATGATGATGATGATGATGATGTCATTTCGCATTTCATCACCAGTCAGGTGCTTCCCAAGCACCTAGGACTGCGTGATGTAGCGGCCAATTATCTGTGCTGATCCCAGTAAAGCGGCTTTTTGCAATTGACAGGTGGAGATTTTGTCAATTCCGATGGTTTTCAAATGTCCACTGAGATCCTTTGGCGCTGCGCCCAGAGTGCCAAGTACCACTGGGACCATTTTCACTGGCTTATGCCAGAGTCATTGCAGCTCGATTTTTAGATCTTTGTATTTCACTAATTTCTCTTGCTGCTTCTCCCCAATTCTGTTGTCTCCTGGTATTATTATTATTAGTATTATTATTATTATTATTATTATTATTATTATTATTATTATTATTTTCCTGGGCCTGGGGCCTGTCAGCTACAGAGGCTCGGCTGTCCCCTGTCATCACGCTGAAACTCTTAGCAGTGCTTGTGACCACCTGAGGCACGAGCCTCTATGTTCTGAAGGGTCTCTGTTGCCGTCGATGCTGTCACTGGCACCTTTATGGATTAAATTTCAACTCCGAAAGACTTAAGCACGGAGATGGCTGAGTTACAGTCCTCTGAAGGTGCCATTAAAGACGCGAGCTAGATCGAGCTAAGGAGAGGCGACTGAGGGAGGATGGGGAAGAGGGAAGAGGAGGCAAAAATATGATGGGAGATACACTGTAGACAGCACAGCAATTTTTATTTATTTATTTACTTACTTACTTACTTACTTACTTACTTACTTACTTACTTACTTACTTACTTACTTACTTACTTATTTGTATGCCGCCCCTCTCCGTAGACTCGGGGCGGCTCACGACATGATAAAACAGTTCATAACAAATCTAATAATTTGCAATTTAAACTATTTTAAAAACCCCATTATTAAGCAGACATACATACAAACATACCATACATAAATTGTATAGGCCCGGGGGAAATATCTCAGTTCCCCCATGCCTCTACGACAAAGGTGGGTTTTGAGGAGTTTACGAAAGGCAAGGAGGGTAGGGGCAGTTCTAATTTCTGGGGGGAGCTGGTTCCAGGGGGCCGCCACAGAAAAGGCTCTTCCCCTGGGGCCCGCCAAACGACATTGTTTAGTTGATGGGACCCGGAGAAGGTCCACTCTGTGGGACCTAACTGGTCTCTGGGATTCGTGCGGCAGAAGGCGGTCCCAGAGATAATCTGGCCCGGTGCCATGAAGGACTTTATAGGTCATAACCAACACTTTGAATTGTGACCGGAAACTGGTCAGCAACCAATGTAGACTGCGGAGTGTTGGTGTAACATGGGCATATTTAGGGAAGCCCATGATTGCTCTCGCAGCTGCATTCTGCACGATCTGAAGTTTCCGAACACTTTTCAAAGGTAGCCCCATGTAGAGAGCATTGCAGTAATCGAGCCTCGAGGTGATGAGGGCATGAGTGACTGTGAGCAGTGACTCCCGGTCCAAGTAGGGCCGCAACTGGTGCACCAGGCGAACCTGGGAGAACGCCGCCCTCGCCACAGCTGAAAGATGGTTCTCTAATGTGAGCTGTGGATCGAGGAGGACGCCCAAGTTGCGGACCCTCTCTGAGGGGGTCAATAATTCTCCCCCCAGGGTGATGGACAGACAGATGGAATTGTCCTTGGGAGGCAAAACCCACAGCCACTCCGTCTTATCAGGGTTGCGTTTTCGTCTTTTGGCACCCATCCAGACCCCAACAGCCTCCAGACACCGGCACATCACTTCCACTGCTTCGTTGAATTTTGGAGTTGAACAAAGACGATTAGGGGATGGAGGCTGAAACCTACGAAGAACCGCTGTGGAAAATGGGTATGTCCAGTAATGGCTTCCAAGTTATGCCATATGGTGCACCATCCCTGTGCGTCCCCGATGTGCATTCATGTGCTCCTATGCAAGATTTGGCTTCTGTGCATGTGCTGCAAGTGAAATATTTCATGAGGATATTTGCATGAGCGAGATTTTGGCAATTTCTGCCTTTTTTTTTTTTTACTTCTGCACATGTGCTCTACAAGATATCTGACTGGGGAATTCTGGGAGTTGAAGTCCACAGGTCATAAAGGAGGCCATTGTTAGTCTAGCAAAAGTTTTGTGTAGAAACATAGAAACATAGAAGATTGACAGCAGAAAAAGACCTCATGGTCCATCTAGTCTGCCCTTATACCATTTCCTGTATTTTAGCTTAGGATGGATATATGTTTATCCCAGGCATGTTTAAACTGAGTTACTGTGGATTTACCAACAGCATCTGCTTGAAGTTTGTTCCAAGCATCTACTAATATTTTCTCACGTTGCTTCTGATCTTTCCCCCAATAGAATAGAATAGAATATAATTTTATTGGCCAAGTGTGATTGGACACACAAGGAATAGGTCTTGGTGCATATGCTCTCAGCGTACATAAAATAAAATATACATTTGTCAAGAATCATGTGGTACAACACTTAATGATTGCCATAGGGGGTCTAATAAGCAATGAAGAAGCAATATTAATAAAAATATTAGGATATAAGCAACAAGTCATACAGTCAAAGGGGAGGAAATGGGTGATAGGAATGATGAGAAAAACTAGTAGAATAGAAGTGCAGATTTAGTAGAAAGTCTGACAGTGTTGAGGGAATTATTTGTTTAGTAGAACTAAGTTCAGATTGTGTCCCCTTGTTCTTGTGTTCACTTTCCTATTAAAAACACTTCCCTCCTGAACCTTATTTAACCCTTTAACATATTTAAACGTTTCGATCATGTCCCCCCTTTCCCTTCTGTCCTCCAGACTATACAGATTGAGTTCATGAAGTCTTTCCTGAAACGTTTTATGCTTAAGACCTTCCACCATTCTTGTAGCCTTAGTTAGCAGTCCAAATATTTACCCGAGAAGAAACTACACAAATTAACAACTCTTAATGCCTTTTGTGGCAATGCTGTTACCGTGAGCTCTGGCACTTAGATCATTTGAGATGAGGTCTTTCACAAAGTGAGGGTCCTCTACTAGTTCGTATCCACCCAGCTTGTATTTTGTGTTCTGATTTTTATTTTTTTTTATTTATGTGACACCTTTTTACCCATTTCTCATATCCTTGCAAGTTGTGCGTTTTCCTTACCAGCACTTCGCTTCTTCCTTTTCTTTCCCATATCAAAGAGATTTAGGATGGATGGATAGCCACACTCCCCTCTCTCTATTTGGGGGAGGGGGAGAATTGGACCCTCGTCTTGGGGTCACTGCCCTCTTGCAGGTGTTAAAGTCCCTGCTGAGTGTTTGTTTGAGATCTTCTGCTCCAAAACAACAACAACTGGGGGGAAAAACATTTGGGGCTGAGAGAAGAGGTGTTGATTCAGTATTTTCTTTCCGAGGGGCAGGTCAGGGTTTGACATAAAGTCAAGGGGGGGAGAAGCAAACAAATCTCATCCCACGGCAAGAAGACTAGTCATGGTAGCAACAGAAAGCCCATTTAACAGGCCCAGTGTGCAGAGAGAGATGTTTTAATCCCAGAGGGGAATAGGATTAATAGAGAGAAAGAGAGAGGTGATCTATTTATTAATTTAATTTAATTTAATTTAATTTAATTTAATTTAATTTAATTTAATTTAATTTAATTTAATTTAATTTAATTTAATTTAATTTCATTTCATTTCATTTCATTTCATTTCATTTCATTTCATTTCATTTCATTTCATTTCATTTAATTTAATTTAATTTAATTTAATTTAATTTAATTTAATTTAATTTAATTTAATATTTTATTTATTTATTTATTTATTTACTTACTTACTTACTTACTTACTTACTTACTTACTTACTTACTTACTTACTTATTTATTTATTAGATTTGTATGCCGCCCCTCTCCGAAGACTCGGGGCAGCTAACAACAATATAAAAAGACAATGAAAACAAATCTAATATTAAAAGACAATCTAAAAAACCCCAATTTAAAGAACCACTCATATATACAAGCATACCATGTATAAATTCTATAAGCCTAGGGGGAAGGGAAATTTCAATTCCCCCATGCCTGACGACAGAGGTGGGTTTTAAGGAGCTTGCGAACGGCAAGAAGGGTGGGGGCAACTCTGATATCTGGGGGGAGCTGGTTCCAGAGGGTCAGGGCCACCACAGAGAAGGCTCTTCTCCTAGGTCCCACCAAACGACATTGCTTAGTCGATGGGACCCGGAGAAGGCCAACTCTGTGGGACCTAACCGGTCGCTGGGATAGACAGGGGGAATGTCGTAGATATAGTATACCTCCAGCCAGCAAAGCCTTCAGTTTAACGGAATAACAGAATTGGAAGGGAACCTGGAGATCTTCTAGTGCAAGCAGGAGAGTAGAGGAGAGGGGAGGGGAGGGGAGGGGAGGAGAGGAGAGTAAAATATGGAATAGGGTAGGGTAGAGTAAAGTAGAGTGGAGTGGAGTGGAGTGGAATGGAATGGAATGGAATAGAATAGAATAGAATAGAATAGAATAGAATAGAATAGAATGGCTTCCCCATCAACTTTGCTTGCCAGAAGGTCACAAAAGCTGATCACATAACCCTGGAACACTACAACCAGGTTAGATTAACAGAGTTGGAAGGGACCTTGTAGGTCATCTTGTCCAACCCCACACCCAAGCAGGAGACCCTACACCATTTCTGACAGATGGCAGTCGAGTCTCTCCTTGAAAGCCTCCACTGATGACGTTCCCACTACTTCTGAACGCAACGTCTGTTCCATGGGTTGATTGTCCCCACTGTCACGAAATTTCTCCTTATTTCCAGTTTGAATCTCTCCTTGTTCAGTATCCATCCATTGTTCCTTATCTGGCCTTCAGGTGTTTTAGAGCAGTGTTTCCCAACCTTGGCAACTTGAAGATATTTGGACTTCAACTCCCAGAATTCGGGGAGTTGAAGTCCAAATATCTTCAAGTTGCCAAGGTTGGGAAACACTGTTTTAAAGAATAGTCGAGTAGTTGATGCATGGAACTCAATACCAGACTCTGCAGTATCATCTCCTAGCCCCCAAAACTTCACCCTTAGACTCTCCACTGTTGACCTCTCCTGATTCCTAAGAGGTCAGTAAGGGGCGTGCATAAGTGCACCAGAGTGCCTTCCGTCCCCTGGCCTAATGTTTCTTTTTTTTACTAGTATCATGTATATGAATATTATTATATCTTTGTATACCATCAATATGTACTTGACATACAGTACATACATACATACAATAAATAAAATAAAATAAAATAAAATAAAATAAAATAAAATAAAATAAAATAAAATAAAATAAAATAAAATAAAATAAAATAAAATAAAATAAAATAAAATAAAATAAAATAAAATAAAATAAAATAAAATAAAATAAAATAAAATAAAATAAAATAAAATAAAATAAAATAAAATAAAATAAAATAAAATAAAATAAAATAAAATAAAATAAAATAAAATAAAATAAAATAAAATAAAATAAAATAAAATAAAATAAAATAAAATAAAATAAAATAAAATAAAATAAAATAAAATAAAATAAAATGAATTGAATTGAATTAAAATGAAATAAAAAAATAAAATAAAAATAAAAAAATAAAAAAATAAAAAAATAAAATAATAAAATAAAATAAAATAAAAAAATAAAAATAAGGTAAATATAATTTCTAGGCTCAATTGTGGTTTTAAATAGAGGGCTATCTATAGTAACCAGGTATCACCACTTTTCATGGAGGTTCCATTATTCTGGCCCATCCTTTGCAGAAAGAGGAGTGGGGGGAGAAATTGGGGAGAATACTTAAAATCTCGTATTCTGGACATTGCCATCTCTATTTGCATCTCATCGCCATCTCATTGCATCTCATATTTTGGACATCGCCACCTCTATTTTAATTCATGATAAAACTGCCGCACATATCAGGAAAAAATACACACACACAAACACACCTTTGATCGTTGTGAAGACAGGAGGGGGTAAAACCCCACCTTGGAAAGTTCTTAAGCCCCGTACAGGAGCACATTCATTGATATGCAAACTATTCACGTGTGCAGTAAATTCCAATTAGTTTTACAGAGGTCTGCTTAACATTTATGGGAAAGCAACCTTGGCAAGCCAGCAATATTATATCCATGCAGGAGGCTTGGACTAAGTGAGGATTTAAAAAAAAAAAAACCCAACACATAGAAGAAGCCGCAGCTCACACTGAGTTAATTATATTTTGCAGATTCAGAAAAAGAGAGGGGGGGGGAAGAGGGAGAGAGAGATGGGAGGGGGGAGCTAAGGACTCCAGCTGAGCTCTTTGAGGTTAGGCTAACAATTCAATGAATTTTATTTGTGTTTTTATTAGACTGTATCCCACCCGCCGGATACCCTTGGTTGGTAATTAGGCTGCCGTCTTTACAAAAAATGACGCTTTTTTGCCTTGCGGGAGCGTTAGGGGAAATGGAAAAGACCTTTGGTGGGGTGGAAAGAGCAGAGGAGGTCAAAAAAGGCAAGATGGCAGCATGGAGCCTCTTAGGAAAACCTTGCCCTTTTTTATGTACGATGGATGTAACGGAGCGGGGGTTGTGAGATTTATTGGCAGCCCCCCATTGGAGATGGGAATAAGCATGAATATACCCAGTGAAGGGCTAGCAAAATTTTTACTACCCCACTGTGGGCGTGGCTTTTGCATTTTCTTTCAACATTTTTCCCTTAGACTATCCACGATTGACCTCTCCAGGTTCCTTAGAGCTCAGTAAGTGTTCTGTCTGGGTCACTCTGGAAGCTATGACCAACCCAAAAAGATAAGCCAGACACACCGGTAAAATTCAAATACAGTTTTATAATGTTCAAGAGAAACGAAGCTAACAGAAAATGTCCTTACAAAGCAGGAAAACACTGGAACTCCAAATATATACACGAAGGCAATTGTCCATGCATCAATATAGGATTCTTGCTGCCAAGACGAGGCTGTAGATAACAGACATACACCTCCCACGGGTCTTCAAGACTGCTCGGCCACAAGCCAGGAACAGAGACGCCGAGAAACAATGCAGGTTACAGCAACTCCAAACTGATAACACTCCACATGGCTTCAAGAGTTTGCCTGCCTTATAAACCCTTCCCTGCTAATGAGGACCACACCCAAGCCCTGGTGTTCCTTATTCAATGCTGATAATATTTCTTCAATTGATCCTTCCTTTGATCTAGACGTCTCTGTCGCATGTTAATGACAGCTTGTGCTTCGTCACCTAATGACTCCAAAGACTCCAAGCTACTGGCTGGGGAGAGCCCCTCCCTGGGGCTCCCATGCTGTTCTTCCTCGTCACATTCCTGACTGTACTCTCCCCCGTCTGACTGCCCAGCCCCCTCCTCTTCGCTGTCAGCCTCCTCCCGGCATGGAGCCAGCAGAGACTCAGCTTGTCTTTGATCTGCCTCAGGCTGAACCACAACAGTAAGGGGTGTGCATAAGTGCACCAGTGTGCCTTCTGTCCCCTGTCCAAATGTCATTCCTTATCTCATTTATCTTTTCTTCCTTTCAAATTTGTTCACCTATGCTTTTATATATTTTCTTCTATTCTTTTCTTTAGTTATATTACTACATATCTATTCTCTTCCATGGGTATTATATATTGGACTAACTAACTAACTAACTAACTAACTAACTAACTAACTAACTAACTAACTAACTAAATAAATAAATAAATAAATAAATAAATAAATAAATAAATAAATAAAATATTTCAGTGCCAATTGGGTGCTCTGGGGTGGAGCTCCATTTTCGCTACCCCACTGCATTCCCCTGTGCCCGTCCAGGCAGTAGGCCACCCCTGACAATGTCTTCTGCCTCATGTATCCCAGTGACCAGTCAGGTCCCACAGAGTCTGCCTTCTCCAGGTCCCGTCAGCCAGGCAACGTTGTCTGGTGGGGCCTAGGGGAAGGGCGTTCTCTGTGGTGGCTCCGGCCCTCTGGAACCAACTCCCTCCGGAGATTCGTACCACCCCAACCCTCCTGGCCTTTTGCAAAGCCCTGAAGACCCATCTCTGCCAGCAGACACGGGAGGAGCGGGAGTGTTAAGAACTAACTCCAGCCGAACCCAGTTGGATGAATGTAGGATGATTGTGTTTTTTAGGAAACATAGAAACATAGAAACATAGAAGTCTGATGGCAGAAAAAGACCTCATGGTCCATCTAGATTAGATTAGATTTAGATTAGACTAGTCTGCCCTTATACTATTTCCTGTATTTTATCTTACAATGGATATATGTTTATTCCAGGCATGTTTCAATTCAGTTACTGTGGATTTATCTACCACGTCTGCTGGAAGTTTGTTCCAAGGATCTACTACTCTTTCAGTAAAATAATATTTTCTCATGTTGCTTTTGATCTTTCCCCCAACTAACTTCAGATTGTGTCCCCTTGTTCTTGTGTTCACTTTCCTATTAAAAACCCTTCTCTCCTGGACCTTATTTACCCCTTTAACATATTTAAATGTTTTGATCATGTCCCCCCTTTTCCTTCTGTCCTCCAGACTATACAGATTGAGTTCATTAAGTCTTTCCTGATACGTTTTATGCTTAAGACCTTCCACCATTCTTGTAGTCCATCTTTGGACCCGTTCAATTTTGTCAATATCTTTTTGTAGGTGAAGTCTCCAGAACTGAACACAGTATTCCAAATGTGGTCTCACCAGCACTCTATACAGCGGGATCACAATCTCCCTCTTCCTGCTTGTTATACCTCTAGCTATGCAGCCAAGCATCCTACTTGCTTTCCCTACCGCCTGACCGCACCCATTTTGAGACTGTCAGAAATCACTACCCCTAAATCCTTCTCTTCTGAAGTTTTTGCTAACACCGAACTGCCAATGCAATACTCAGAATGAGGATTCCTTTTCCCCAAGTGCATTATTTTACATTTGGAAACATTAAACTTCAGGAAAATGGGGTTTTAGAATTGTAGAATTGTTTAATAATTAGATTTCTCATACGCTTTGTATTGTATTTATTTTGTTGCAAGCCAGCCTGAGTCATTTGAGAAGGGTGGCAGAGGAATCTAAATGAATGAATGAATGAATGAATACGTAGTCCTCGATGTACAACCAATTCTGAAAAACCTGCCACAAAAACTGCAGGTATAATGTATAGATTAAGATACGATATGAATAGTGTTTCTTTTGTTTCTTTTTTTTCCTCTCTTCTTTTTTCTTTCCTTTTTCCTGTTTTTTTTCTTTTTTCTTTTTTTTTTCTTTCCTTCCGGGACTTTTAAAGAGATGTAAATTTGGATGTTTTCTATTGTCAAGGGCAGCTACGATGAAATGAGGGTTTTTTCAAATGAAAGTAGGAATGTGTTTTGTAAGAAGCCTGATGGCACAGTTAGGAAAAATGGCAAATAGCCAAGAGAAATTTAGATAGCTATAACATTTTAAATATAAATGAAAGCGAAGAACATTATCTAAAATCCGGATTATAGCATTGGGAAAGGAGGTAGCACAGGATGAATGATATATACCAGAAATAATTGGATAAATAATTAGAAAAAAATTGATTAATTTGATTAAGAATTTGGCATTTGACATTGCATTGTATTATATTTTAATTTGAGGTATGTAAATTGGAATCTCTGTAAGGTGTGAAAAACAATAAAAAAATTATACCCACCCACTCCCAAAAAAAAAACCCTGCAGGGACTTGTGTAGGCAATCATCAGGAATCAAAAAGTGACTCAAAACTCAGACACACACCCAGAAAAAGAGGAGAAGAAGGGGTATGTACTCAGGATCCCTTTGAAATATCTCAAGGGAAGTAATTACTTAAAAGTCGCTTAATAATAACAGATCTAAAAATGGTGTCTTCAGTTCATTTACCATCCCCATTTCCCAGTTATCACTGACACAACTTAGAGCTAAGATAAGATAGGTCTCAAGGTGTGTATCACATCGAATTCCAGATATCTTTCCGAAAAATGATGCCACTGTCATTCACTGTCATTGAAGCTGCCGTCAGTAGAAGGCCCAAGAGAGAATTAGAGAGAGAGAGAAAAAAGCTCGGAAAATGTAACGTTCCGAAATAGTGTGAATGTGGAAGAAGGGAATTGTAGAGATGTGATCTGGGGTTGTCGGTTTTGGTCCCTTGCCAAAACATCTGAGGAACAATATACAGTGTAAGAACTGCAACAAACACTGTGTAGGACAAAAGGGCAGAATGTAAGAGCCTTGGTTGCATAGTGGTTAGAGTGCAGCACTGTAAGCTACTTCTGCTGATCCCTGGCTGCCAGCAGTTTCTGGCCTTCGGAGGGCTTCCAGAGGGCAGGGGAGGGCATTTCCAGCCTTTGGAGGGCTTCCAGAGGGCAGGGGAGGGCATTTCTGGCCTTCGGAGGGCCTCCAGGGGGCAGGGGAAGGCGTTTCTGGTTTTCGGAGGGCCTCCAGGGGGCATGGGTGGGCGTTTCTGGCCTTCAGAGGGCCTCCAGGGGGCAGAGGAAGGCGTTTCTGGCCTTCGGAGGGCCTCCAGAGGGCAGGGGTGGGCGTTTCTGGCCTTCGGAGGGCCTCCGGGGAGCAGAGGAGGGCATTTCTGGCCTTCGGAGGGCCCCCAGGGGGACAGAGGAGGGCGTTTCTGGCCTTCGGAGGGCCTCCAGAGGGCAGGGGTGGGCGTTTCTGGCCTTCAGAGGGCCTCCAGGGGGCAGGGGAGGGCGTCTCTGGCCTTCGGAGGGCCTCCAGAGGGCAGGGGTGGGCATTTCTGGCCTTCGGAGGGCCTCCAGGGGGCAGAGGAGGGCGTTTCTGGCCTCCGGAGGGCCTCCAGAGGGCAGGGGTGGGCGTTTCTGGCCTTCGGAGGGCCTCCAGGGGGCAGAGGAGGGCGTTTCTGGCCTTCGGAGGGCCTCCAGAGGGCAGAGGAAGGCGTTTCTGGCCTTCGGAGGGCCTCCAGAGGGCAGGGGTGGGCGTTTCTAGCCTTCGGAGGGCCTCCGGGGGGCAGAGGAGGGTGTTTCTGGCCTTCGGAGGGCCTCCAGGGGGCAGTGGAGGGTGTTTCTGGCCTTTGGAGGGCCTCCAGGGGGCAGGGGAGAGCATTTTCATTCACCAACTGTGCCAACTGGAAGTCAGGACATGAGCCATTTCTGGCCTCTGGAGGGTGGGGGAGGCTGTTTTTGCTTCCCCCAAGCTCCAAGGAAAACTCTGGAAGTTGGGAAATGTGGGAGCGGGGGTGGTGGTCATGCGCATATGTGCAGGGAGGGTGGCACGTGGGGGCCATAACCTATAAAGCCCTTCATGGCATCGGGACAGAATATCTCCGGGACTGCCCTCTGCCACACGAATCCCAACGACCATTTAGGTCCCACAGAGTTGGCCTTCTCTGGGTCCCATCGACTAAACAATGTCGTCTGGCGGGACCCAGGGAAAGAGCCTTCTCTGGTGGTCCCAACCCTCTGGAACCAGCTCCCCCCGGAGATTAGAACTGCCCCCACCCTCCTTGTCTTTCGTAAACTTCTTAAAACCCATCTCTGCTGCCAGGAATGGGGGAACTGAGACATTTCCCCTGGGCCTATACAGTTTATGTATGTATGTTTCTTTTTTAAATAAGGGGTTTTTAGTGATTTTTAATTATTAGATGTTATATATTGTCATATTACTGTTGTGAGCTGCCCCGAGTCTACGGAGAGGGGCGGCATACAAATCTAATAAATAATAATAATAATTAAATTATGGGTGTGGGCCCACGCACACGCGCAATAGCACCCGTGCACATGTTTTCTGCAGCCGAGGGAAAAAAAGATTCACCATCACTGGTCTAGATTAAGTCCAAGTTCAACTTCAGGCCAACAATCAAGTAAGCAATGTAAACAGCCCAACCAAAGAATCTCCTAAGACCACCCTCACCCACCCAGACAGGCAAGTCAACAGAATGTAAACTGCCAGCAAACAGCACTCCTTACTAATGCTGATAACATTACCTACTTAGGGTAATGAAATGTCTTCAAAAAAAACAAGGAAGCTCAGAAAGCACCAAGGAACCCTCACTGGAATCCCAGCTGCAAATATTCTTCTTTGTGCAATCTGGGGAAGGGCTGGAACAGAATAGGAACAGATAAAACCTCAACTCAAGTTACAAAAGTTCTATTATTCATTCATTCATTCATCCATCCATAGAAACATAGAAACATAGAAGACTGACGGCAGAAAAAGACCTCATGGTCCATCTAGTCTGCCCTTATACTATTTTCTGTATTTTATCTTAGGATGGATATATGTTTATCCCAGGCATGTTTAAATTCAGTTACTGTGGATTTATCTACCACGTATGCTGGAGGTTTGTTCCAAGGATCTACTACTCTTTCAGTAAAATAATATTTTCTCATGTTGCTTTTGATCTTTCCCCCAACTAACTTCAGATTGTGTCCCCTTGTTCTTGTGTTCACTTTCCTATTAAAAACACTTCCCTCCTGGACCTTATTTAACCCTTTAACATATTTAAATGTTTCGATCATGTCCCCCCCTTTTCCTTCTGTCCTCCATCCATCCATCCATCCTTCTATCTATCTATCTATCTATCTATCTATCTATCTATCTATCTATCTATCTATCTACCTTTCTATCTATCTACCTATCTATCTATCTATCTATCTATCTATCTATCTATCTATCTATCTATCTATCTATCTATCTATCTATCTATCTATCTATGTACAGTTTTGGATTTGTCTGTTGCCCAGCTCCCCAGGGACTCTGGGCAGAACTACAGTGTTCCATTGATTTTCGCGGGTTCGAACTTCGCGAATAGCCTATACCACGGTTTGTCAAAAAATATTAATTAAAAAATATTTCGCGGTTTTTTTCCTATACCACGGTTTTTCCCACCCGATGATGTCATATGTCATTGCCAAACTAATATTTTTTGCAAATAAATAACAAAAAAAATAATTATTGTTAATAAATAATTATGTTTATAAATATCAGGATCACTAAGTGTCATATTCAATGTTGAGTACCAGTAATAATGGTGAGTAAATGGTTGTTAAGGGAATGGGAAATGGTAATTTAGGTGTTTAAAGTGTTAAGGGATGGCTTGTGATACTGTCCATAGCCAAAAATGGTATATTTACTTCCGTATCTCTACTTCGCGGAAATTCAACTTTCGCGGGCGGTCTCGGAACACATCCCCCGCGGAAATCGAGGGAACACTGTATTACTAAGAATGGGGAAATCTTAGGATAATATCTTACAAGATAAACAGAGATTAACACCAGACAAACAATCAAGCATTTTTTTAAAAAAAAATCCCTTATCAAAGAAGGAGAAAAAGCATATCTCTGCCAGTTACTGGCAGGGTAAGTTACTGTATGTATTTTTTTTATTTTTTTTTAAAGGGAAGGAAACTCCACAATCACTAGCCCTGATGTTGTCACCTAATCAAGTAATATTCATTATACCTGCAAGCAAACAACCGGGTTCAAAAGGACCAAGGATACCACTTGATGACATCTATCAGTGACAATATCTTCCCTGGGGATGTGATATCGAAAGCACTGAATCCGGTCAGAAGGCAAATTCCTTATATGGCTAAAAACCAAAGAAGGCCAATAAAGTATTCAATAATACAATTCGGTATCTCTGTTAATTAAGTTGATTGGTTGCAGAGTTCAGCCAGATAATTAAAGTGGATTTGGTCTTTTTGTCCCCTTATCGAAGCCTCCCCAAGGATTTGGGATATGCAGGTGTTATTTTTTATTGTTTTAAAGGGATTTCTGGAGCATGTCAGCTGTTCCTTTGTAATTGACCATGCCTCCAGTATTCAAGTGATGCTCCAGCCCTTCCAGGCAGACCGAAGGCATCCATTACTGCAGTTATTATTAATAAGATTAATTATTACATTCTTATTAATCAATAATTTGTTAATTGTTAATAATTCCTCAGGAAGGGACAAACTGTT
This sequence comes from Erythrolamprus reginae, assembly GCF_031021105.1. Classification (NCBI taxonomy): domain Eukaryota; kingdom Metazoa; phylum Chordata; class Lepidosauria; order Squamata; family Dipsadidae; genus Erythrolamprus; species Erythrolamprus reginae. Next base: position 416,185,070 of record NC_091950.1, on the reverse strand, counting down.
GTGGAGATATTTCAAAGGAATCCTAAACACCAATTGGGGCCCCTTTTTTTGCCTTTTAAGCCAATATCAATTAAAAATGAATTATTATAAATATTTGATATTTTTAATAAAAATTATTGAATAATGTTGATATTATTCCTTCCGGCCTTCTCCAGGTCCCGTCGACTAAACAATGTCATTTGGCGGGCCCCAGGGGAAGAGCCTTCTCTGTGGCGGCCCCGGCCCTCTGGAATCAACTCCCCCCAGAGATTAGAATTGCCCCCATGCTCCCTGTCTTTCGTAAACTACTCAAAACTCACTTATACCGCCAGGCATGGGGGAGTTGAGACACCTTTTCCCCAGGCTCTTTTATACTTTGTTTTATGTTTGGTATGAATGTATTGTTTGGTTTTTTAAATAATGATAGGTTTTTATATGTTTTTTAATATTAGATTTGTTCTACTATAATATTGTTTTTATTATCGTTGTGAGCCGCCCCGAGTCTTCGGAGAGGGGCGGCATACAAATCTAATATATTATTATTATTATTATTATTATTATTATTATTATTATTATTATTATTATATTTCCTCACCCATTTGTAAAGACTTTCCAATCAAGTTCAATAAACGTGTCTATGCAGATCTTTTTGGTAATAATTATAAAATGCTTTCTTTGGGGTTTATTTTTATTTTTTAATTCCCAGTTCAGGATATAAATAACAGAAGAACAGAGTTGGAAGGGACCCTGGAGGTCTTCTAGTCCAACCCCCTACTCAGGCAGAGAACCCATTTCAGACAAATGGTTATCCAATCTCTTCTTTAAACTTCCAGTGTTGGAGCACGCACAAATTATGGGGGCAAGTAGTTCCACAGATTGATTGTTCTCATATCCTTTGTCTGTATCATTACAGACAAATGGTTGGTCAATCTCTTCTTAAAAACCTCCAGTCTACAACACTTTCCAGTCTCCCAAACAAAGATTCAACAGGTTCAAAGCTGCTTAGCCTTTCAACATCAAGCAAGGCCATCCAGATGTTCTCATTTAGGCAGAAAATCTCTGATAAAGAAAAGTCTAAACCATTATTTGGATTTGATTAAAAGCAAGCACATTCCTTTGCTCAGTTCCTGATTGTCTGATTGAATCATTGCTCCACCTGGAACAACCTGAGGACCCAGATTGTTGGGGACAATATATGATTCTGTAAACCACTTAGGGAGGGATGAAAAAGCACTATGAGAGAACCAGTAGAAACATTTTGATTTTTTTTCTTTTTTTCCCTTCTTGGCTCTGGGTATGTTTTTCCTATTGCAGTAAATGAGGTTGAATGTGTATAATTTTAGAAGAGCTGTGCATGTGTACATCGCATACAGTTTATATGTGTGTGTGTGTGTGTGTGTGTGTGTGTGTCACATGTTTTTTTGCTGAATTTGAAAATTAAGGGAGACTAGGATAGATCTATTTCGGCCTTATTTCGGCCTCCTCAGCTAGCCATACCCACTGGGACTTGAACCTGCAACCTTTGCCTTGTAAGGCAGAGAATTATCCTAGAGGCTACAGTATCCAATCCCTCCAGCTCTGCACCAGGGAAGGGTTACATATTTTTGTGTCGAATCACCCTGGTGTATCGAAGGAACATCACAGCTCCTTATTTGCCTCTCGGACCAACCCAAGGCCATTTCCAAGGCAGTTAATTTTATTGATAGCCGACAATTCTATCTGTATGTGTCACATGTTTTTTTGCTGAATTTGAAAATTAAGGGAGACTAGGATAGATCTATATATATATATATACATATATACACATAAAATTAAATACTAATTTTGAATGTTCAGCAATAGTAAATAGGGAAATTGTATCTCTTTGAGGCGAGGAGAGGCCAGGCACCCTAACCCTAACCCTTGACATGAGTTATGTCAATTTGGCGAACCTGGGTAACCCCACAATGGCTCTCGCGGCCACATTCTGCATGATATGAAGTTTCCAAACACTTTTCAAAGGTAGCCCCATGATGAGGAGACTGGGGGCTAAAATATATAAAGGATGGTTGCTGGAATTGGGTATGTCTAGTTTGATTAAAAGAAGGGCCAGAGGAGACATGATAGCAGTTTTCCAATATCTCAGGGGTTACTCCAAAGAGGGAGTCAACCTATTCTCCAAAGCACCTGAGGATAGAACAAGAAGCAATGGGTGGAAACTAATCAAGGAGAGAAGCAACTCAGAACTAAGGAGAATAATAATAATAATAATAATAATAATAATAATAATAATAATAATAATAATAATAATTTATTAGATTTGTATGCCACCCCTCTCCGAAGACTCGGGGCGGCTCACAACACGATACAGTTAGAACAATTAATCAGTGGAACAGCTTGCTTCCGGAAGTTGTGAATTTTCCAACACCAGAAGTTTTTAAGAAGAGATGAGATAACCATGTGTCTGAAATGATGTAGGGCTTCCTGCCTAAGCAGGGGGTTGGACTAGAAGACCTCCAAGGTCCCTTCCAACTTAGTTATTCTAAAACCAACCCAGCCTTCTGACCCATAGACTTTTAAGCTTCTTTTTCAGACAAGGGAAGCCGGCCAAAGGGAGGAAAAAAAGGCCAAATCAACGTGAGCCGAGCGCTTCTGCCCGCTACAGACAGAGGCGTAATCTCTCCAGCAGGTGTACATAAAAGATTTATTTTTGAATTAACATGCTATTGATTAGTATTATGTAAAGCCGCGTGCCGAAGGCAAGCCAGCATTATGCGCCCCTGGTCCACCGAGCGGAGAGATCGGAATGCTAGGAGTGCTGTCGCGGCCTTAGACAGACTCCAAGTTCTCTGTTGTCAGGAGAATAAATGGGATTAGCGTTCATGATGGCAAAGTCGATTGAGCCGTGGGTGGCCGCAGCATTTAATTTCTACAAGCAGGAGACTCAGAGACGCTAAGATTTCTGCCAGACGTCAGATCTGACCTGGAAATGATGCGCCTTAAAAGAGCCAACGAGGTATTGCAAAGACAAGGGAAATGTCTACAGAGATTCTCCAAAATGCAGAGTGCTTTTTAAAAAAATAATGTTTATTGATTTTTCCAAATTTTTAAAAAGAAAAAAACAACATTTCAATGATTTAATACAGATTTAAACCCGATTTCTTGTATTTGTTACATTTCTTATATCACCTCTTTATAGATACATATATTATATTACATATTTCTATATTCTTTTTGATACATCCTTTCACATTTTATTCCTGTCTTTACTTTTGTTACCCATCCAATCTGTTCTGTCGGGCTCTCTGGTAGACTCCTCCCAAAAATTCACAGGTACAAATTTCAGACACACACACGTTTGAAAATTCAAAACAATGTTCTTTATAATGAAAATTCACTTAAACCAAGTCCTCTTTTGGGATAGCAAAGAGCACTCGTCTCCAAACAAACTGGTAATTTGTACAAATCCCTTATCAGTTCTGAGATACTTAGCTTGCAGCTGTGAGGCAATTCACAGTCCTTCTTCTTTCACAAAGTGAAACACACTTTGCTCTGGTTTAGTTTCAAAGCGGGGGGAAATCAGCACACAAAAGGTCAAAGTCAGTAAAGTAGGCACGAAACACAAAGATCAGATAATCCTCCACAATGGCCAAACCCACAGGCTGCTATTTATAGCAGCCTCACTAATTACCACAGCCCCACCCAACCACAGGTGGCCTCATTTTCTTTGATAATAATCTCTCAGTTGTTGTTGCCTATGCATCGCTCTCCCCATGCGTGGCTGTATCATTAACTCTTGTTTCGAATCCAAGGAGGAGCTAGATAATTGATCTCCTTCTGAGCTGTCTGCCCCACTCTCCTCCTCCCTGTCACTCATGTCTTCTTGGTCAGAGGAGCCTTCATCAGCAGATTCCACCGCGGGAAAACAGGCCTGCGGCATGTGGATGTCTCCCCCACATCCACAGTCCTTGGGGCAGGAGCTGGGCCAGAGCGAACCACAACACAATCGTACCAATTTTTCCAGATCTCATAATACTCAGTCATCCTATCCATTTCTGCACATAAAATGTTTTCAATGGCATCCGCTACCAGTTAGGGTTAGGGTCCATGCCTCTCCATTTTCTTCTTGTCTTTCAGCACTAGAGCCCCCTTTCGGGACAAAATTTAAAAATGATAGAGGAACTGAAAGTAATGGCCTGAGCCTCAGTTTAACCAAATTTGCCTGCTGCCATCTGGACCAACTGCATGTTCAATCTTGACTTCTAATAACAGGAAGGGTACCAAGCAAAATTTGATAACAATATTTGATTACGATTTATTGTCCCCTCTTCCAATAATTTGGGTTTTCCTTTTTTTTATTTGATGGCTTTTGACCACTGAAACCACTGCATTATAAATTTGCAAGCATATTTGCCAGTTTGATGTAGTAGTTAATGTTGTGGTTAGCTCTGGCCCAGCTCCTGCCCCAAGGACTGAGGAGGTGGATGCAGAGGAAACATCAACAGGTCATAGGCCTGTTTTGCTGCCGACAGAGTCAGACAGTGAATTGTCCTCTGCAGAAGGAAGTGACTGTGAGATGGAGGAAGGGGGGCTTGGAAGACAGCCCAGGAAGAAGTCAATCATCCTTATCTTCCTTAGATTCGGATGAGGAAATAATGATAGACCCACGCATGCGTATAGCTATGCGTAGGAGTGAACAGCTTCAAAAGTATTATAGGAGATAATTGAGTCCACCTGTGGTTGGGTGGGGTTCAAGTAATTAGGGCTGCTGTTAAATTGGCAGCGTGCTGGCCTCGCAGTGTAGAGATTATCTGATCGTACTGGTTTGGACCGTGACTTGCTGTTTCAGGACTCTGTTTGTTGATTTTTCAAGACTTTAAAACCAAGGCAGAGCAAAGCGTGTGCGTTTCAACTCGTGGAAGGAGGAGGGCTGTGACGTTTCTTCACAGCTGCTAGCTATGTATTTAAGGACTGTTTAAGGGCTTTTTACAGCCTACAAGCTTGTTTTGGGAAGAGTGCTCTTTGCAATATAAAAAGGGTGCTTTGTTTCTTTTGAATTTTGTGATAAAAAACATTGGTTTTGAATTTTCAAGTGTGTGTGTGTGTCTGAATTTTTTTACCCTTGAATTTTTGGGAGGCTTATACCATAGAGCCTGGCTGAACAGTTAAAGTACCAGGTTAGAAACCAGGAGACTGTGATTTCTAGTGTCATCTTAGGCATGGAAGTTGGCTAGGTGACTTTGGGTCAATCACCAGGAAGACTAGTAGTTAAGAAACCAGGAGATTGTGAGTTCTAGTTCTACTTTAGGCATGAAAGTTGGCTAGGTGACTTTGGGCCAGTCAGTCTCTCCCAACCCACCCCACCTCAAAGGATTGTTACGATGGGAAAAATACTGTAGGAGAAGGAGGGAATATAAGGTATGTTCATCACCTCGAGTTATATTTAAAGTAGTAAAGGTGGGACAAAATCTAATAAATAGGGTCTGCAAAAAGCTGAATAATTTTCTTATTCTCTCTCCTGCCACCGTTTCTTGCCCCACTGAATTTCTTATGGACCAGACAAGATGTTTCAGAAATTGGACTTTTGGGAAAGGATGAGGCAGTTTATAATTTCATGCATTATTTAGATCTTGAGTATTTTAGTTCCCCGGTTGTGCACTAATCATCTACAAACAGACACTGAGTGTAGCATACAGTTTTTATTTGTTTTGTACAGTTCAAGAACAAAAAAAATGAACAAACTATACTATACAGTGCATGGTGGCGCTTAGATTTTTTTTTGCATGGGGGGTAACTTTTCAAAGCCTTTTTTTACATTCCAATGCAAAATTTTCTCAACTAATAAGCATTTGAGGTGCAATTTGAAGTGAGGCATATAAATACTATAAATAATAATAATAATAATAATTTTCATTTCTACTTGTATAACAAAGGAGAATATCATGCTTGCAAACTATCTTATAGGAAAATGTCTTTACCTGCTACACATTAGCTTCTGGCTTCTCTTCCAAGGTTCCGATTAATGTCAGATTCATTTAGGAACGTATATCTCCGAGACCGCCTTCTGCTGAACGAATCCCAGCGACTGGTTAGGTCCCACAGAGTTGGCCTTCTCCGGGTCCCGTCGACTAAACAATGTCATCTGGTGGGACCCAGGGGAAGAGTCTTCCCTGTGGCAGCCCCGACCCTATGGAACCAGCTCCCCCCGGAGATTAGAATTGCCCCCACCCTCCTTGCCTTTCGTAAACTTCTTAAAACCCACCTTTGCCGTCAGGCATGGGGGAACTGAGACATCTCCCCTTGCCTATGTAATTTTATGTATGGAATGTTTGTGTGTATGCTTCTATATAAGGGTTTTTTAAGGTTTTTTAATGTAAAATTGTTATTTTAGATTTTAATATTAGATTTGTTATTGTATATTGTTTTTGTCACTGCTGTGAGCCGCCCCAAGTCTGCGGAGAGGGGCGGGATACAAATCAAACTAATAATAATAATAATAATAATAATAATAATAATAATAATAATAATAATATCTAGGCTGAAATGATAGCAGTATTCCAGTATTTAAGAGGCTGACAGAAGGAAGAGGGAGTCTTCTATTCTCCAAAGCACCAGAAGACAAGACAAAAAATAATGGATGTAAATTAATAACAGAGAGAAGCAACCTGGAATTAAGGAGAAATTTCCCAAAAGTGAGAACAATCAATCTGTGGAACTACTTGCCTCTAGAAGCTGTGGGTGCGCCAACACTGGAAGTTTTAAAGAAGAGATTGGACAACCATTTGTCTGAAATGAGTAGGGCGTTGGACTAGAAGACCTCCAAGGTCCCTTCCAATTCCAACACTCTGCAGTCTGCATTGGTTGCCGATCAATTTCCGGTCACAATTCAAAGTATTGGTTTTGACCTATAAAGCCCTTCATGGCATCGGACCAAAATATCTCTGGGACCGCCTTCTGCTACACGAATCCCAGCGACCGATTAGGTCCCACAGAGTTGGCCTTCTCCGGGTCCCGTCGACTAAACAATGCCGGTTGGCGGGTCCCAGGGGAAGAGCCTTATCTGTGGCGGCCCCGACCCTCTGGAACCAGCTCCCCCCTGAGATTAGAACTGCCCCCACCCTCCTTACCTTTCGTAAACTCCTTAAAACCCACCTCTGTTGTCAGGCATGGGGGAACTGATATAACTTCCGCAGGCCTATATTGTTTATGTAGATAGATAGATAGATAGATAGATAGATAGATAGATAGATAGATAGACAGACAGACAGACAGACAGACAGACAGACAGACAGACAGACAGACAGACAGACAGACAGACAGACAGACAGATAAATTCTGCTCTTCTGTTAAGGCAAGTTGCACAATTTATCAGGAATTTCTTAGAATCAGATTGTGTCTTATAAAATCCATTGTTAGTCAGCCCTGGGAGTTGCTCTTGAAAACTGTTCCAAATTTGGAACTAGTTGAAAATGGGTCAGCCTGGTTATTCCTGGTAATTGAAGGCAGAATGCCTATTTGTATTTATATTTAGCTGCCCTAAAAAAATGTAATGCCTGGTGGTTAAATTTAGGGCAAAATTCAAGGGCACTTTTATGTTGGGTTTTTTTTTTTGCTTTTTAAAACTCACCTAGTTTTTAGAGCTCTTTGAGTCCAAGTTGTCCTCAACTTACAGATTGTTTAGTAACTGTTCTAAGTTACAATGGCGCTGAAAAAAATGACTTGGGACCAGTCCTCTCAATTACAACCTTTGTAGCATCTTCATATTCATGTGATCAAAACTTCGACAGATATTTATGAAGGTTGCAGCAACCCAGAGTCACGTGATCCAGGCCTGGGTTTTACTTACCTTCCCTACCGGTTCGCACATCACGTCAGAAGTGCGCATCACATCAGGGAAATGACTAGCAATGGGCCTCTCCTGAAATGGTTGGGATCACCGTTCTGGTAGCGCAAATGCTGAAGCGCAAGCATCTGCACATGCATGACCTGCGCACATGCGCTCCTGCATAATCACTGCCCCCCTCAGAGAAGGTTCGCAACTTGGGCGTCCTCCTCGACCCACAGCTCAAATTAGAGAAACATCTTTCGGCTGTGGCGAGGGGGGAGTTTGCCTAGGTTCGCCTTGTGCACCAGTTGTGGCCTTATCTGGACCGGGACTTACTGCTCACAGTCACTCATGCCCTCATCACCTCGAGGCTCGACTACTGTAATGCTCTCTACATGGGGCTACCTTTGAAAAATGTTCGTAAACTTCAGATCGTGCAGAATGCAGCTGCAAGAGCAATTATGGGCTTTCCCAAATATGCCCATGTTACACCAACACTCCGCAGTCTGCATTGGTTGCCGATCAGTTTCCGATCACAATTCAAAGTGTTGGTTATGACCTATAAAGCCCTTCATGGCATCGGACTGGATTATCTCAGGGACCGCCTTCTGCTGCACGAATCCCAGTGACCAGTTAGGTCTCTTCTCCGGGTCCCGTCAACTAAAGAACGTCGCTTGGTGGGACCCAGGGGAAGAGCCTTCTCTGTGGTGGCCCCGGCCCTCTGGAATCAACTCCCCTCAAAGATTAGAATTGCCCCCACCCTCCTTGCCTTTCGTAAGCTGCTTAAAACCCACCTCTGCCATCAGGCATGGGGGAATTGAGACCCTCTTTCCCCCTAGGCCTTTACAATTCTATGCATGGTATATATGTATGTATGCATGTTTGGTTTTTATGTTAATGGGTTTTTAATTGTTTCTAACATCAGACTACTATTGTACACTGCTTTATTGTTGCTGTTAGCCGCCCCGAGTCTCCGGAGAGAGGCGGCATACAAATCAAATAAATAAATGAATGAATGAATGAATGAATGAATGAATGAATGAATGAATAAATAAATAAATAAATAAATAAATAAATAAATAAATGATAGTTGGCTTCTGTGCATGCGCAGAAATAAAATCACACCCGAGGACACGCGGACGCAAGAGATTTCAGCGATTTTAGGGCTTTTTTTATTCCGCGCATGCGCAGAAGCAAAGAAATCGGCGAAAATCGCTAAAATCTCACACCTGCGAGCATCCGTGCATAAGATTTCACTTCTGTGTGCATGCGCAGATGCCGAATCTCGTGCCAGATGTGCACGCACCCACACCGAATGCATGCGTGCCCACCACCAAGAACGGACTGGTAGCGTTGGCGGTGGGCAGCCCCTCACTGGAAATGACCCTCTACGCATGCACAGAAGCCTTAACGCATGCGTAGAGGGTTCTTTTCCAGCCGCTTTAAAGGAGCGGTGACTGGTGGACCGGTTTGGGGGCGTGGCCAGCCGGCCATCGCTGCTGGTTTAGTGAGCGGGGACAATTTCCCACCACTGGTTCTATCGAACCGGTCCAGACTGCCAGCAACCCACCACTGATGTGATAACTTGAGACCTTGCCAGTCAACTTTGAACAATGGGAGAAGCTGATTTCACTTAATAGCCATGCGATTCGCTTAACAACCTTGGCAAAAGGGTCATAATGTTGTGCGTTGAGTGGCCATTTTGCTTAGCAACAGAAATTCTGGCCCCCGTTGTGCATCGTAGAACTGCCTGAATGGGGACGTGAAAAAAAGATGTTACATCTCCAAATGGAAAAGATCTGAGAGCCTGTTCTGTTCTGTTCTGTTCCATTCCATTCTGTATTTTCTGTTCTGTTCCATTCTGTTCCATTCCATTCTGTATTTTCTGTTCTGTTCTCTTCTGTTCTGTTCTGTTCCATTCTATATTTTCTGTTCTGTTCCATTCTGTTCCATTCCATTCTGTATTTTCTGTTCTGTTCCATTCTGTTCCATTCCATTCTGTATTTTCTGTTCTGTTCCGTTCTAATTCTATTCTAATTCTATTTTAATTCTATTCTGTTCTATTCTATTCTATTTATTCCATTCCATATTTTCTGTTCTGTTCTGTTCCATTCTGTATTTTCTGTTCTGTTCTCTTCTGTTCTGTTCCATTCTGTATTTTCTGTTCTGTTCCATTCTGTTCCGTTCCATTCTGTATTTTCTGTTCTGTTCCGTTCTAATTCTATTCTAATTCTATTTTAATTCTATTCTGTTCTATTCTATTCTATTTATTCCATTCCATATTTTCGGTTTGATTTGGTTGGGTTCGGTTCCGTTCCATTCCATTCTACTTCATATTTTCTATTCTGTTCTGCTCTGCTCTGTTATTTTCTATTCCATTCCATTCCATTCTATTCCATTTCATATATTCTGTTCTGTTCTAGTTCTATTCTATTCTCAATAAAGATTCTATTCTATTCTAATTCTATTCTATTCTATTCTATATGCTTTCAACCGACCTGCGAAGCCAGTGGTGCAGCCCACAACAACCCCACTCTCTGTCGCTCGCACACACACACACACACACACACCCCTCCCCAACCGGCTGTCCTTCAGCCTCTGAGTAAAATGTCACCAATGGGGTATGTAGATTGAAAGGCGAGTAATTGATCCCTTTGTGTGAAGGTTGCAATCTGCCGCAGAGGCATTTAAACCTCGTTTCCAGTCCTTTCCCCTGGCAAAATCCCCTCTCCCTCCTGAGCCGGCCATGCTGTTGAATTTATGAAGAGAGATGTTTTAGCGGAAAAATTCCCCGGGGTCTTTCTTTAGCCTTAAATCCCCAGGCTGTTCTCCAAGGGAGACCTAGAGACACCGAACATGCCAAAACGGCTTCCTTTTGCTTATGTATTAGCCATCTATTTCAGCTTTTTGACATCTCTCACACATAAAACCGTAAGAGAGAAATAAAATATCAGTCTCTGGGCGAAAATAAAGCTTTGCTTCCCTCCTGATCTATAGGATATAAAATAAAGCCGGGAGTTGGATAGTAGCTTTCCCTTATGCAAAGGCTGTTCTTCCACATACAAAGGGAATGAAGACGGACCGGGGAATATTCTACGGGGTTTGCTTTGTGATTTTTTTCCCCTCCACTCCCAACTCTTTATTTATTTTTTATTTATTTATTTATTCTGTCCAGTACGTATTGGTGGTATACAAAGATATATTGGCTGCCAATCAGTTTCCGGTCACCATTCAAAGTGTTGGTCATGACCTATAAAGCCCTACATGGCATTGGACCAAAGTACCTCCGGAACCGCCTGCTACCGCACGAATCCCAGCAGCCGATAAGGTCCTACAGAGTTGGTCTTCTCCGGGTCCCATCGACAATCACAGAGTCTTCTCTGTGGCAGCCCCGGCCCTCTGGAACCAATTCCCCCCGGAGATTAGAATTGCCCCCACCCTCCTTCCCTTTCGTAAACTACTTAAGACCCACCTATACCGCCAGGCATGGGGGATTTGAAAAATCTTCCCCCAGGCTCATTATAATTTATGTTTGGTATGTATGTGCTGTTTGGTTTTTTAATTATGATAGGGTTTTTAGTTATTTTTAATATTAGATTTGTGCCATTATAATATTGTTTTTATCGTTGTTGTGAGCCGCCCCGAGTCTTCGGAGAGGGGCGGCATACAAATCTAATAAATTGAATTGAATTGAATATAGCAATGTTTATATACATGATACTAGTAAGAGAGAAACATTAGGACAGGGGACATAGGGCATTCTGGTGCACTTATTATGCGCACCCCTTCCTGACCGCTTAGGAATCGGGAGAGGTCATCAGTGGATAGTCTTGGGGTAAGGTTTTGGGGTTTAGGTGATGATACTACAGAGTCTGGTAGTGAGTTCCATGCATCTACTACTCAGTTACTAAAGCCGTATTTCCTGCAGTCAAGTTTGGAGCGGTTTACTTTAAGCTTGCATCTGTTGTGTGCTCATGTGTTGTTGTGGTTGAAGCTGAAGTAGCCGTTGACAGGAAGGACATTGTAGCAGGTGATTTTATGGGTTAAGCTTAGGTTGTATTTAAGGCGACGTAGTTCTAAGCTTTCTAAGCCTAGGATTGTAAGTCTAGTTGCGTAGGGTATTCTGTTGAAAGTGGAGGAGTGGAGAGCTCTTCTAGTAAAGTATCTTTGGACATTTTCTAGAGTTTTTATGTCCGAAATGCGGTGTGGATTCCAAACAGATGAGCTGTATTCAAAGACTGGTCTGGCGAAAGTTTTGCATGCTCTGGTTAGTAGTGTGATATTACCGGAGAAGAAGCTATGTAGGATTAGGTTAACAACTCTTGATGTCTTTTTGGCGATGTTGTTGCAGTGGGCTTTGGCACTTAGGTCATTGGATATGAGTATTCCAAGGTGTTTTACAGAGTGAGGGTTGTCGGTAAGGTCTTGTTCATTCAGCTTGTATTTGATGTGCTGATTCTTTTTGCCAATGTGTAGCACAGAGCATTTTTTGGGTTGAGATTTGGAGTTGGCAGATGTTTGACCATTCAGACACAAAGTCAAGGCCTCCCCTATTGTCAATTATTTCCCTCTCTCCTTCCACCTTTTTTTTCATTCTGCCCTTGGGGTGTGGGGCTTCCTTGGGTGTATGTTTTTTTTTTAAGTTTTCCCTCACATACAAGAGGTCCTCAATTTACCACAAGAACTGGGACTACAGTTCCTAAGTAATTTACAGGAGGATGTCACCAGATGTGGCCATTGAACTAACTAGTTCAGGGGTGTCAAACTCAAGACCTGCAGGCCAGATCTGGTCCGTGAGGTGTTTAAATCTGGCCCTTGGTGCCTCTGGCAGACAAAACGGTCATAGAGGGGCCACATGCGGCCCCTGTATGGCCCATTTTAGGGCTTGACGACCTCCTGAAGCAAATGGAATGGAATGGAATGGAATAAAATAGAATAGAATAGAATAGAATTCTTTATTGGCCAAGTGTGATTGGACACGCGAGGACTTTGTCTTTGGTGCCTATGCTCTTAGTGTACATTAAAGAAAATCTACATTTGTCAAGAATCATGAGGTAAACAACACCTAATGATTGTCCTAGGGTACAAATAAGCAACCAGGAAACAATTTTAATATAAATCATTTAACTAAATTTATCTAAGACTCCAATTATAAAACACAGTCACATTCATTCTAGTAATATTAATAGTAATATATTACTATTGCTATTAGACTTCTCATCGTTCCTATCACCTGTCTCCTCCTACTTATGACTGTAATTTATTGTTTGTATCCTTACAATTTATATTAAATTTTTTCCTGATTGCTTATTTGTATCCTAGGACAATCATTAAGTGTTTTTTACCTCATGATTCTTGACAAATGTATCTTTTCTTTTAAGTACACTGAGAGCAGAGGCACCAGGGACAAATTCCTTGTGTTTCTAATCACACTTGGCCAATAAAGAATTCTATTCTATTCTATTGTAACTGCAGTGATTCACTTAACAACGAGGGCAAGAAAGGCCGTAAATTGGGACAGAACTCTCTTAACCAAGGTCACACTTCAGAAGAAAAATTTGGGCTGTTGTCAAGGGTTACCTGTAGCTAGTTGAGGAGTTAAAAAGACTGAGTAATACTACATTTCAGCTATAAAAAAAGCCAAGAGATAAAACCAAAAATAAAATCACCCATTGGACTGCCAATTCCTAAACCTTGTAGAGGATCATTTTATTTATTTATTTATTTATTTATTGTTAGAGTTGAAAGGGACCATGAAGGCCATCGAGTTCAACCCCCTGCCCAAGCAAGAACCCTATAGTACACCAGTCAAGTGGCAGTTCAATCTTCTCTTAAAAATGTCCAGAGTGTTGGAGGTCACAACGTCCGCTGGTAGGTTGTTCCATTGGTTGATCGCTCTGACCATCAGGAAGTTCCTCCTTATCTCCATGTTGAATCTCTCCTTGGTCAGCTTCCAGCCGTTGTTCCTCGTCCGGCCCTCTGGTGCCCTGAAGAATAAAGTGATCCCCTCCTCTCTGTGACATCCCCTCGTATACTTGTAGACTGCTATCATGTCCGCTCTGGCCCTCCTTTTCTCTAGGCTATCTATGCCCAGTTCCCTCAGTCTCTCTTCGTAAGTCTTGGTTTCCAATCCCTTAATCATCTTGGTTGCTCCTTTTTGCACCTTCTCCAGAGTTTCAGTAAACCTGTGCTTACAAACAGCCCGAATCTTTAAATTCCAGGATCAGAAAAACATATCCAGAAAAATTCACATGTGCAGAGATCGTTGTGCTGCTTGCTGTGAAAACTGCAAGGTGTTTGTCCAGAAAAAAACACAACCTGCTTATATACAGCTGGTCCTCGACATACAGCCACAATTGAGCCCAACATTTATGTTGTTACGTGAGACCGTTGTTAAGTGAGAGTTGCACTATTTTACAACTTTTCTCGCCACGGCTGTTCTTAAATCGGCAACCCGGTTGTTAAGTTAATCTGGCTGCCCTGTTAACTTTGCTTCTCAGACATTCGCAAAAAATGACCCTGGGACAATTTGCAACCGTCGTAAACACAAATCGTTTGACAAGCTCTTGAATTTGGATCCTGTGACCCATCACAGTCATAAGCGTGAAAAACAGCCATAAGTTGAGTTTTTTGTTTCAAAGCCGTTGTAATTTCTAATAGTGTCTAAATGAAAAGTTGGTTAAATTGACCAGATATGGCATTAAAAGACGCGATTTACAGAAATTTAGAGCACGGCAAATGATGCTTATAGCGGTTCCGCAAAAACAGGCTGCCTTCCTTATGTTAATGTCTGCTGTTGTTTCCGTGCTCTGTTGATCCTTGATGCCACCAAACCCTCAGTTGTTGTTGTTACTGTTAAGTCTCACTCAGTTGATCAAAGTCTTGGTGGGTCCCAGCTAATGTTTCTCAGTTTATTGCAAACCATCCATTAAACTATTTTCCCCCCTCCTTTCATGCATATAGATCGGCATTCAGGAGTATAACAGAGGAAGGAAGTAGAGGAAAGTAAATAGAGGTTTTTGCATCCATCATCAAATGAAATATGAGGTCCATTTTTGGGGGTCCTTAGAATTGTTGTGGGGTTTTTTTAACCCAATGATTTCCTTGGTCTTGGTGCTTCTTCAAGAGCTTGTCTTGGTGCTTCTTCAAGAGCTTGGCCAACCAAATACTATAAATGGTTGCTCTTAAACCCTTGGCCAGAGGTCCCCAAACTTGGCAACTTTAAGACTTGTGGACTTTTAACTTCCAGAATTCTCCAGCCAGCATAGGAGTTGAAGTCCACAAGTCTTAAAATTGCCAGGTTTCAAGACCTCTATCCTTGGAGTTCGCAGAATCTGCAATACTGTATTTATGCAGACCACATTTGTAATACTGTGTCCAGTTCTGGAGGACTCACCTGCAAAAAGATATTGATACAATTAAACAGATCCAAAGACGGGCTACAAAAATGGTTGAAGGTCTTAAGCATAAAACCTATCAGGAAAGACTTCATGAACTCAACCTGTATAGTCTGGAGGACAAAAGGGAAAGGGGGGACATGATCGAAACATTTAAATATGTTAAAGGGTTGAATAAGGTTCAGAAGGGAAGTGTTTTTAATAGGAAAATGAACACAAGAACAAGGGGACACAATCTGAGGTTAGTTGGGAGAAAGATCAGAAGCAATGCGAGAAAATATTATTTTACCGAAAGGGTAGTAGATGCTTGGAACAAAATTCCAGCAGACACTGTTGGTAAATCCACAGTAACTGAATTTAAACATGCCTGGGATAAACATATTTTCATCCTAAGATAAAATGTATAGGAAATAGTATAAGGGTAGACTAGAGGGACCATGGGGTCTTTTTCTGCAGTCAATCTTTTATGTTTCCAAACATAACATTATGGGGTTTTCTAATATTTAGAAATATCAATATTGGAATATTCAGAATTTTGCATCAGAACTTTCTGCAATTTCTTTCTTCTCCCTGATGTAGGAAAACCTCCTAGCAAATATCCCATTGATAATGGGGATGGAAATGCTCCCTGCTCCTTAAATGCATCATCCAGGATGTCTAAATTTATCTGACACTTACAATTAATAATAATAATAATAATAATAATAATAATAATAATAATAATTTATTAGATTTGCATGCCGCCTTTCTCCGAAGACTTGGGGCGGCTCACAACAACAGGCATTGTCTTATAGAAACATAGAAACATAGAAGACTGACGGCAGAAAAAGACCTCATGGTCCATCTAGTCTGCCCTTATACTATTTCCTGTATTTCCTGTATTTTATCTTACAATGGATATATGTTTCTCCCAGGCATGTTTAAATTCAGTTACTGTGGATTTACCAACCACGTCTGCTGGAAGTTTGTTCCAAGGATCTACTACTCTTTCAGTAACATAATATTTTCTCACGTTGCTTTTGATCTTTCCCCCAACTAACTTCAGATTGTGTCCCCTTGTTCTTGTGTTCACTTTCCTATTAAAAACACTTCCCTCCTGAACCTTATTTAACCCTTTAACATATTTAAATGTTTCGATCATGTCCCCCCTTATGCTTGGAGTTCAGTAAGGATTGTGACATCGGTTCGATGTTTTTTCTGGAAAAGTTTGTTTTCTCCATACGAGCTGCAAACAAACAAACAAACAAAAAATGTGCTAGACTTTTTTTCTCCTGGCATCTTCCTGCTCAGCAAAGGGGGGGTGATAAATGTCACGGATTAATGGTGGCAGGAACTGGTGAGGAGTAGGGTAGGGGCAGTTTGTGAAAACACCACCCTGTGAAGTTGCTAGACTTTCTAATGCACTTAAAAGGATATTCCCCACAAAGCTATTCTTGGGTTTAAATTTCTGTTTCCTCTGTCAATAAAGGAGATTATTTGTAGTTCGGAGTTGGAAGAAGGAGATACTCTGAGCTTGGTGGCTTTCTTGCAGATGTTTCATGACCCAACCCAAGTAACATCATCAGCGCCAGTAAGTCCTTAATAGCAAGACACTGGAATATAAACGGACAGCAAACAACATTCCTTACTAGCACTGATTGTGTTACCTAGTTGGATTATGAAACGTCTGCAAGAAAACAAGCAATCCTGAGCTACAAATATTCTCCTTTATTGATTCTGATTATGTCACCTAGTTTGGTTAATAAAGTCTTTGCAGGAAAAGAACCAAGGACCCTTCTTGTATCCTCTCTGTTTTAAATAATAATAATAATAATAATAATAATAATAATAATAATAATAATAATAATAATAATTTATTAGATTTGTATGCCGCCCCGAGTCTGCGGAGAGGGGTGGCATACAAATCTAATAAATTATTATTATTATTATTATTATTATTATTATTATTATTATTATTATTTAGGATCTTACTTTGTTGGTTCTTTTTTTAAAAAAAAGGTTTTTTATTCCCCCCCCATCTCTGTGTACCCATATACTATGATCATTCTACATATATGCCGTAAGGCATATCAAAACACACATAATTATACATTTCTATCCAATACAGTGGTACTTCTACCTAAGAACTAGCCTCTACTTACGAACTTTTCTAGATAAGAACTGGGGGTTCAAGATTTTTTGGCCTCTTCTCAAGAACCATTTTCCACTTACAAACCCAAGCCTCCGAAACTATAACTGGAAAAAGCAGGGAGAAGCCTCCGTGGGGCCTCTCTAGGAATCTCCTGGGAGGAAACAAGGCCAGAATAGGCAGGGAGAAGCCTCCGTGGGGCCTCTCTAGGAATCTCCTGGGAGGGAACAGGGCCAGAATAGATTAGATTTAGATTTATTGGATTTATATGCCACCCCTCTCCGCAAACTCGGGGTGGTAGGGAGAAACCTCTGTGGGGCCTCTCTAGGAATTTCTTGGGAGGAAACAGGGCCAGAATAGGCAGGGAGAAGCCTCTGTGGGTCCTCTCTATGTTTCTAATCTCCTGGGAGGAAACAGGGCCAGAAAAGGTGGGGAGAAGCCTCTGTGGGTCCTCTCTAGGAATCTCCTGGGAGGAAACAGGTCCTTCACCCTCCCTGTGGTTTCCCCAATCGGACGCATTATTTGCTTTTACATTGATTCCAATGGGAAAAATTGCTTCTTCTTACAAACTTTTCTACTTAAGAACCTGGTCATGGAACGAATTAAGTTTGTAAGTAGAGGTACCACTGTACTACATTCATTCTACCATGAACCAGATATCATAAGTCATATCAAAACACACATAATTATACATTTCTATCCAATATATCATAAATCAATATCCTAGTTTTGCACCTATTTATGCCGCTATTTATCAGTCTGTTTTTCCCTCAATTCATACCACTTGTTCCTGTTGGTCCTCTGAATAGATTACAAGTAATAAAAAGAAATAAAAAATAGAAGCAACAACGGATTTCAGCTATAGGGCAGGTAGTCCTCAACTTACAACAGTTCATTTAGCGACTGTTTGAAATTACAACGGCACTGAACAGAATTATGACCATTTTTCACACTTATGGCCAGTGCAGCTGTCTCCATGGTCGTATGATCAAAATTCAGATGCTTGACAAACGATTCATATTTATGACAGTCGCAGCAACCCGGAGTCACGTGATCCGCTTTTTGCGACCTTCCGACCAGCAAAGTCAACAGGGAAGCCAGATTAACTTAACAACCAGGTTACTAATTTAACAGCATGCAGTGATTCGCTTAACAACCTTGGCAAGAAAAGTCACAAAAGGGGGCAAAACGCCACTTAACAAGCATTTGTGAGCCACCCCGAGTCTTCAGAGAGGGGCGGCATGCAAATCTAAATAATAATAATAATAATAATAATAATAATAATAATAATAATAATAATAATAATAATAACAGAAACTTTGGGCTCAGTTGTGGTCATAAGTTGAGGACTACCTATATATGCAAAAATAACCCACCCAGGGGTGTGTCCCTCCCAGTTCAGATTGGTTCAGGTGAGCCAGTAGTGATTCGATTTTGACATCACAATGACATCATCGACCCGGTTCGGTCAGTGATGGTCTGTGGGTGCCGCCATCTTCTTTTCCATTTTTTAAAAAAAAATCCTTCTGAGCATGCCCAGAAGCCAAGTTTCCAGCAGTGTCCATATGGCCGCCATCTTGTTTTCCATTTTTAAAAAAAAAAATTCCTTCTGAGCATGCCCAGAAGCCAAGCTTCCAGCAGTGTCCATATGGCCGCCATCTTGTTTTCCTTTTTTTTTAAAAAAAATTCATTCTGAGCATGCCCAGAAGCCAAGTTTCCAGCAGTGTCCATATGGCCGCCATCTTGTTTTCCATTTTTTTTAAAAAAAAATTCCTTCTGAGCATGCCCAGAAGCCAAGTTTCCAGCAGTGTCCATATGGCCGCCATCTTGTTTTCAGCTTATTTATTTATTTCAGATTTTTTGCTACTCTGCATGCGCGCGCATGTAAAGTGCACGCGTGCCCACAAGGCACAACCCACGCAGCGTGGGAGGAAGCAAACTGGCAGGGAGGCAAGTAGGAACCCACCCCGATCTAAACTTTCCACTTGTTTCATCAGCTGCATGTATTTTGGGTACTGATGCATTCTTCTTTCAGGCTCATTGCTAGCTCACCTTTCAACAGGTTTGCCCCTTATTTAAATGCACGCTGCTTTCAGGATAATTGTACCACATTTCCCTGACACGCACAGGTATACGTATACTTGTAGAGGAGTGTCCACCGATATTTCAGGGCAAACCATACAGGGAAATCATGGCATATAAAGTGAAAATGCACAGATTTGCTTCCTCAGCCAGTCTGCCTCTCATGGCTGCTTTCGCAGAAGAAGAATCTACCCATTAGCTGATGAAATTACATGAAAATTCAAAAATATTGTTCTCTGTAATAACTAGCCCAGGTTTCCTTAGGGAGAGAGATTTTCAAAAATCGTAGGCAACCGGATTCAGTTGTGGTCTGAGATCAGTTGTGCTCAGTCTTCCTGTAACATTTAGTATGAATTTGAGTATTTCTTCTCCCCGCCCCTCTCCTCACTCCCTCCCTCTTTTGTTCTGTCCCTCTGTCTTTTTCTGCCTCTCTCTTTCTCCTTCTCTCTCTTTCTCTCTTTCTCTGTCTCTCTCTCTCTGTCTCTCCTTTGTATCTCTTTTCTGCCCCTCTTTTTCACTCTTTCTCCATCTCTCCCTTTCTTTCTTTCTCTCTCTCATTCTCTCTCTCTGTGTGTCTCTCTCTCTTTCTCTGCTTCTCTGTGTGTGTGTGTCTATCTTTCTCTCTGTCTCTCTCTCTTTCTCTCTTTCTCTGTCTCTCTGTCTCTCTCTCTCTCATCTCTCTTTTCTGCCTCTCTCTTTCACACTTTCTCCATCTCTCCCTTTCTTTCTTTCTTTCTTTCTTTCTTTCTCTCTCATTCTCTCTCTGTGTCTGTCTTTCTCTCTGTCTCTCTATCTCTTTCTCTCTTTCTCTGTCTCTCTCTCTCTGTGTCTCCCTCTTTGTCTCTCTTTTCTGCCTCTCTCTTTCACTTTTTCCATCTCCCTTTCTTTCTTTCTTTCTTTCTTTCTTTCTTTCTCTCTCTCTCATTCTCTCTCTCTGTGTATGTCTCTCTCTCTCTCTGCTTCTCTGTGTGTCTTTCTCTTTCTTTCTTTCTTTCTTTCTTTCTCTCTCTCTCTCTCTTTCTCTGCTTCTCTCTCTGTGTGTGTCTGTCTTTCTCTCTTTCTTTCTCTCTGTCTTTCTCTCTCTTTCTCTCTGTCTGACTGATTACTGTTTTCTCTGCCTCTCTTTCTTTCTTTCTCTCTCTTTCTCTCTGTCTCTCTGTGCCTCTTTGTCTACCTCTCTCTCACTCTCTTTCTGTCTGTCTGACTCTCTACCTCTGTCTCTACCTCTCTCTTTCTCTCTGTTTCTCTGTTTCTCTGTCTCTTTTTCAGGAGTGAAGAACAGACCACATTCCGTTCTCTGCTTTGTCCAAGGAAGCATCAAAATAACATTAGGAGTAATCTTTAAAAGAATTGCTAATAATTCATAATTAAACAGAGGGCATTTGCCTTTTTCTTCACAAAAAGGTGATACATGCACAGTTCTTTCGCTCCTCTTTTTCTCTCCCCCTCCCTACACACATACACAAACACACACACAAATTGCGCAGTGAAGCCCCAATCCTGTTAATGACCCAACTACATAGGAACCAGCCTGCATGAAGCAGGAAGCCGTTTCCTTCCTTTCTTTCCCAAATCATTTGCCCCAAACCGAAGGGGCCTTTGCCAGGAAGACGGACAATTAATCAATGCCAGCTTTCAAAATCCATTTGATCAAAAGGCAGGTTTGCTTTATGGTTTGGTCCTGGGAAGTGCCCTCCTTTCCAGATCGATGCTTCTTACCAGGTGCCGAAAACCATTAAAGAGAATATGTGCCTGTACATGGGCCTTCCGAAGGAGGGGAGGCAGAGGGGGGGCGGTGGTGTAATTACACCTCCTTACTGACTCATGGCAGGCCCCTCCAAGACCCCTGGCGTTTCCTTCCACCCCCTCACCCTTCTAGATTTTCTGACTCAGAAGCTTCCTGTCACCCCCTCCCCTCGCCCCCAAAAATCAAGAAAAGAAAGAGACTTTTTAATGGCTCTATAACTGTAGATATGGTAAGCCACCCAGAGTCATTGGGTTGAGTTGGCTGGTTATAGAAGCTGGATAAATAAATAAGTCAAGAGACCTATTGACAGAATAAGTGCACCAGTGTGCCTTCCATCCCCTGTCCAATTGTCTCTCCTTTATCTCATATATCTTTTCTTCCTTTCATATATCTTCTCCTCTATTTTTATATCTTTCCTTCTATCCTTTTCTTCATATATATTACTACACGTCTGTTCTCTTCAATATGTATTGTGTATTGGACAAATAAATAAATAAAGATAAATAAATAGAATGACAAACAGAACAACAGAATAACAAAACAACAGAATAACAGAACAATAGAATAACAGAGTAAAAGAAAAAAGAATAAAGAACACAATAACAAAACAACAGAACAACAAAATAAAAGAACAACAGAATCAGAATAACAGAACAGAACAACAAAATTACAGAACAACAGAATAACAAAATAACAGAACAACAAAATAACAAAACTCCAAATCTTCGGAGAGGGGCGGCATACAAATCTAATAAACTATAACTATAAAATAACAGCATAACAGAACAATAGAATATCTATCTATCTATCTATCTATCTATCTATCTATCTATCTATCTATCTATCTATTTATTTGTAGCATTTATATGCCACCCAATTCCAAATAGATTGGGCGGCTAACAATAATAGAATAATGTAAAACACAGCTACAATATAAATAAGAGTAAAAACACTATAAAAATACATTAATATCCCTACACACCATACATACTCTCAATCATTCATGGCTGTATGAGGGTGACCATTTAATGGCCCCAGGCCTTCCTGGAGGGCCAGGTTTTAACGGAATAACAGAATAAAAGAATAAAGAACAACAGAATAAGAGAACAACAGAATGGAAGGGACCTTGGAGGTCTTCTAGTCCAACCCTGTGTTCAAGCCAGAGATGCAATTCCATTCCAGACAAATTTATTTTTATTTATTTATTCATTTGTCCAATACACAAATGCATAGGAAGAAAAATAGACACGTAGTAATATATATAAGGGTAAAGTGAACTTAGAGGAGAGGATATATAAAAGAAAGAAAATATATATGATAAGTGAGAGAAAGGAAAGACAATTGGACAGGGGACGAAAGGCACACCAGTGCACTTATGTACGCTGTCCAATCTCATCTTTAAAACCTCCAGTGATGGGTTGGAGGTTTTTGTAGCTTTTTCTTAGCTTTTTGGGGGGAGAGGGGGGAGGGAATCCCAGCAAGCATCCTCAAGACCATTTCTCCCCAGGATCTTTGCTTAGGAAGCAGACAAAGGAGGAGAAGCTTAAACGGCCAGCCAAACTTCAAAGGAAAGGTTTACTAAATATCCTAACATGAAAATTGAGGTGAATCCACAGAGGCAGCCCACTGTTTTTCACACTTCCCACAATGATCCGCTTGTCCCCTCTCCTCCCGGCCTCCAGTCTGGAGGAATCTAGAGCAGTTTAGATCTTTTAGGGCTGATCTGGCGATTCAGAGTTACAACAGCACTGGAAAAAGTTATTGACAATTGTTCATAGTTACAAACTTTGCAGCATCACCATGACCAATTTTGTTCAACATTCAGATCCTTGGCAGTGGTTCATACTTACGATGGGTCGCAGTATCCCAAGGTCAGGTGATCCCCTTTTGCGAACTTTATTTATTTATTTATTCATTCATTCATTCATTCATTCACTCACTTACTTACTTACTTACTTACTTACTTATTTACTTATTTACTTATTATTTATGTATGTATGTATGTATGTATTTATGTATGTATGTATGTATGTATGTATGTATGTATGTATGTATGTATTCATTCATTCATTCATTCATTTATTTATTTATTTATTTATTTATTTATTTATTTATTGCCACCCTTCTCCTTAAACTCAGGGCAGCTTACAACTTGTTAGCAGTAGCACTTTTTATCAGAGCCAGCATATTGCAATCTTGAGCCAGTGATGAGATTTGAACTGGTGACCTGCAGATCTAGCAGACAGCTTTAGTGGCCTGCAGTTACTGCACTCTACCCACTATGCCACCTCTTGCTTCTGACAAGCAAAGTTAATGGGGGAGCCAGATTCACTTAACAACCGGGGGGGATGGACTAACTTATCAACTGCATGGAAAGGTAGGTTGTAAAACACGGCAAAATTCACTTTTAAAAAATCTTTCAATTGACAACCATAATATTGGGTTCAGTTGTGGCTATAAGTCAAGGACTACCTATATTAGCCTGATTGCCAAGTGTCCAAACTTTTGATTGCAAAGCCTAGTTGTAAGTCTCTTTTTTGGGGATGGGGGCTGCCATTGTACTTTTGAACCGTCACTAAAGGAACAGCCGTAATTTGAACATACTACTTGTATTGTTTGGCCCTTAGAGGTAGGTCTTTGATTGTGGGACCAATTTTCGTAACCTTCCCAAGTTATCATGAACGGGTCTAAAGATGGGCTACAAAAACGGTGGAAGGTCTTAAGCATAAAACCTATCAGGAAAGACTTCATGAACTCCATCTGTATAGTCTGGAGGACAGAAGGAAAAGGGGGGGACATGATCGAAACATTTAAATATGTTAAAGGGTTAAATAAGGTTCAGGAGAAAAGCGTTTTTAATAGGAAAGTGAACACAAGAACAAGGGGGCACAATCTGAGGTTAGTTGGGGAAAAGATTAGAAGTAACGTGAGAAAATATTATTTTACTGAAAGAGTAGTAGATCCTTGGAACAAACTTCCAGCAGACGTGGTTGGTAAATCCACAGTAACTGATTTAAACCTGCCTGGGATAAACATAGATCCACCCTAAGATAAAATACAGGGAATAGTATAAGGGCAGACTAGATGGACCATGAGGTCTTTTTCTGCTTGTCAATCTTCTATCTTTCTATGTTTCTATCGGGGCAGAGAAACCCCTGGTGCATTTTCAAAAGAGAGAAGCTACAGATGTTTCTCACACAGGGTTTTGGGTCCACCAAGTGCCCACTGACTGGCCTAACACTGAGGATGTTACAACTCTTGCCACAATCACAAACCCAGGCCAGAGATTCCCCCTCAGCCCAGCCCTTCCCCTACAAGGGCCTTAAAAGGGGATGGAATAGCATAAAGGAGGGAGAGGGGCCCATCTGACCTCCAGAGAAATATAATAAATATCCTGATTTGGTATCACAGAGGCTGCTTGGTTTTAGCTGGGGAGGATGACACTTTTCTCCACTTCTTCTTTAGCTGAACCACTCCAATATCATTTTTTCCCCAGTTCTGTTCTCTGACTGGAAAAGAAAGTGGGGTGGGGTGTGGTGGGGGTTGAGGGAAAGTATTAAACTGATTATCTTTTATGGAGAATGGAGGGAGGGCATGGCAGAGGGAAGGAAAGAGGAAGGGAGGGAGAGCAGGAGGGAGGGAGGGAAGGAGAGAAGGAAGGAGAGAGGGAGGGAAGGAAGGAAGGAAGGAGGGAAGGAATGAGAGAAGGAAGAAAGGAATGAGAGAGGGAGGGAGGGAGGGAAGGGACGGCAGGAGGGAAGGAAGGAGAGAGGGAAGGAGGGAGAGAGGGAGGGAGGGAAGGAAGGAGAGAAGGAAGGAAGGAAGGAGAGAGGGAGGGAAGGAAGGAGGGAAGGAAGGAAAGAGAGAGGAAAGGAAGGAAGGAAGGAGGGAAAGAAGGAAGGAAGGAGAGAGGGGGGAAGGAAAGAGGGAAAGAAGGAGAGAGGGAGGGAAGGAAGGAGAGAGGAGGGAAGGAAGAGAGGGAGGGGAGGGAGGGGAGGAAGGAGAGAAGGAAGAAAGGAAGGAAAAAGAATGGAAGAAGGGGAAGAGGAAGAAGAAGGAAGGAAGGGAGAAAAAAGAATAGAAGGGGAAGGAGGAAGGAGGGGGAGGGGGAAGGGATAAAAGAAAGAAGAAAGGAAGGAAAGAAAGAAAGAAAAGAATGGAAGAGGAAGAGGAAGAGGAAGGGAAGGAAGCAAGAAAGGAAGAAAAAAGAATGGAAGGGAAATGGAGAGGGAGGAAGGGAGGAAGGGAGGAAAGAAGAAAGGAAGGAGGGAGGGAGAGAGAAAGAAAAAAACAATAGAATAGAATAGAACATAATTCTTTATTGGAATTTGTCATTGGTGCATATGCTCTCAATGTACATAAAAGCAAAGGCACATTTGTCAAGAATCATGAAGTACAACACTTAATGATTTTCATAGGGAACAAATAAGAAATTAGGAAACAATATTTATATAAATCATAAGATTTATACTTTATAAATTTATAGTTGAGGGGAGGGAGGAGGGAGGGAGGAAGGAAGGAAGGAAGGAAGGAAGGAAGGAAGGAAGGAAGGAAGGAAGGAAGGAAGGAAGGAAGGAAGGCCTTGTAAGTCACTTCTTTCACCAGCAGATACCCAGGCCAGGAGCCGATTCCAGAGCCAAGTACTGTATCTGTGGCTTGTTGGTTTCTCCCTTCTGGCCGACCCCCCCCCCCCGTTCCCCCCCCCCCCCCCACACACACCCCTTATCCCCCAGGCCTCATTCATCCGGCCAACAGCCCTTTTCACTTGGGCGCCTGGAGTCAAAGGCGAATGGGTCCCTTGGCACCGCCGGGGCAGCTGTCGCCTTGGAGAACCGGGACGAGCGCGGAGCCTCGGCAGCCGCCGGCACCCCAGCCAGCCTTTGGCCGGAAGGAAGCCGACTCTCTGCCCGCCACTCGGAAGGCTGCCGGGGCGGAGGGTGTGGGGAGGCTGCACCTTGGCCTTCTGGAGAGGAGGGCGGCGCGTCTTCTGACCCCTATCACTGCCCTTCCTCTCCACCGCCTCCCCATTTTCTCTTTTCTTCCTTCCTTCCTACCCCTCCCTCCCATTACTCCTCCTTCCTTCCTTCCTATCCTCCTCCTTCCTACCCCTCCCTCCCATTATCCTTCCTATCTCTACTTCCCTTTTTTTCCTTCCTCCCTTCCTTCCTACCCCTCCCTCCCATTATCCTCCTCCCTTCCTTCCTCCCTCCCTCCCTTCCGTCCTATCCCTCCTTCCCATTTTTTTTCCCTTCCTCCCTTCCTTCCTCCCCCTCCCTCCCATTATCCTCCTCCCTTCCTTCCTCCCTCCCTTCCGTCCTATCCCTCCTTCCCATTTTTTTCCTTCCTCCCTTCCTTGCCTCCCTCCCGTTTATCTACCATTCTTTTTTCCATCTTTCTGGTGTTTTCTCCCTCCCTCCTTTCCTCCCTTCCTCCCTCCCTCCCTTCCTCTTCATCCCCCCTTCTTTTTTGCATCCGACACGTTTCCTTCCTTCCTTCCCTCCCTTCCTCGTTCCTTTTTTCTTTCCTTCCTTCCCCCTTACCTTCCATTCTTTTTTCCATCGGACAAGTTTCCTTCCTTCCCTCCCACCCACCCTCCCTTCTTCTCCTTCCTTTTTTCTTTCTTTCCTTCCCCCTTATCTTCCATTCTTTTTTCCATGTCTGATGTTTTCTCCCTCCCCTTCCCCCCTCCTTTCTTCCCTTCTCCTTTATCTTCCCTTCTTTTTTCCATCTGTCTGAGGTTTCCTCCTTTCTTCCTCCCTCCCCCTTTCTTTTTCCATTATTTTTTTCCATTTCACACGTTTCCTTCCTTCCTTCCCTCCCTCCCGCCTTCCTTTTTCCTTCCCGTTTATCCTCCATTCTTTTTTCCATCTGTCTGATATGCTTTCTCCCTTCTTCTCTGCTTCCCCTTTTCACTGCCTTCCGGTCCTTTTATTCCTTTTCTGCGCTTTTCTCTTCCCTATTCTTTCTCTCCCCCCCCCCCGCCTCTCCCCCCCCCCCCCAATTTTCCAGGGCACTTTCCTTCCTTCGAAAAGTACTTTTCGGAGCCGCGCCTACAAAAAGTTACCAAAAGAAGAGCAGTTGTTGGTTGGTTTCAATGGGGATGTCCCCGAAACGGGGGTTGAGGGAAACCCCTTTTCCTCCTTGCCACGATTCGAAGTCGCCCTCCCTACACATTTTGTCCCACGGATTTTGAAAACGAGAATCCAATGTCCCCCACCCACCCCGGGAGCCAAAATGGTGTCGGATCCCACTTCGACCGGCCCAATCGGCCGTTCAAGTGGATCTAAATGCAAACGCGGATGCCTCTTAACTTGAACTGAAGCGCGTTTGCTCAGCCATGAACCGCATTCACTTCCGGATTACTGTACCGTCCTCGCACGGGATCTAAGGACTCAGAAAATTGGGAGCGTCCAAATTAGCTTCGTCACCAAAGGGGTTTTTCCTCCCCCAATGTCTTTCGAACCAGCAGCCAACCCCAGTGGCTTTCAGCCAAATCTGCCCCCAAATTTCCAGTATCTCTCCCCCCCCCCCAAAAAAAATCCAGAGGTTTTGGGCTTAATTTGTTTATTGGCTAAGACCTCCCAATCAGCCCGAATTCGAACTCGTTACCGGGGATGGAAGGATGGAAGGAAGGAAGGAAGGAAGGAAGGAAGGGAAGGGAAGGAGGGAGGCAGGGAAGATCGAATAAAGGAAGGGAAGGAGGAAAGGAAGGAAAGAAAGAAAGAAAGAAAGAAAGAAAGAAAGAAAGACACGGTTTCAAACGAAGCCTCGACAGGCTCCGCGGTTCCTTCCACCCCACTCCCCCACCCCTGAGCGACGTTTTGGAACGGCTGCGATTAAAAAAGGAGTTTCACTCCGGATTAAGGAGTTTGGGGAAGGGGTTACGCGAGGTCAAGAGGGCTCCCTCTCCGCCGGGTGGCTTAAGAAAAAAAAAAGGCAGGAGGACGGGTTTGTTCGTTCAGTTGGAAGATTATCAGTTGGAGGGGGGGAGGCGGTTGGGAATATTAATCAGATAACTCCAAAACTAGGTGCTTAAAACGAGAGAGCCTGTTGGGAGGGAGCCTCCAGACCAATCGGTTTCTGATCAAGCTGATTAATCGATCCACTCCACGAATGACACGGTGGGCGATCCCCCACCCATCATCCCCAACGCCGCACCTCCAAAACCATGTCTTGATCTCATTTGATTCAACTTTGCACGTTTTGCCTGCCACCTAAAGGTGCCTTTTCTTCCCCCACCCCCGGCCACGCTCCATCCTAACCATTTTAAACCGGGGGGGTGACTCTCCCCCCTCTCCCCCCCCTCTCTCTGTGTAAAAACACTAGCCGATTTTTCCAACTCTCCAATCCTCGGCGGACGCCCGATTTTCAATTTTTACGCTTCAAAAAAAAAACCCGGTGGATTCGGTGGTAAATTTATACAAGAAGACGCTTAAATCTGCCTTTTTTAAAAACACAATCGAAAAACACAAAAAAACACAAAACTAGCAGGAGGGGGATAGAAAGGCGGGGTGGCCGCAAAGGTACGTCCCCGCTACAATTTCTCCTTTTGAGACGAATGGGTTTTGTTAAAATAGAAAATAAAACCGGCTCGTTTTGTGGTTCTCTCCTTTTAACAATGGCCACGTTGCTTTTTATTTAACTATTATTTTTTAAATGGATCTGTTTGTTGGTTTTATTTCTAGTCCAGGAGGATTAAGGGCCGTTTGTACGTTCATTGGGGGGGTGGGGTTGTCTCTCGCGCCTTAATATCCGCTAGGTCGGCGAGAATCTTTGGCTCGGCGGTTTGTCGAA